>NW_010139170.1:0-13915 GCF_000699245.1 Pterocles gutturalis | reverse complement strand
AAAAAAAAAAAAACAACGAAAGACCTGTTCTGAGATGAAATCTTGAGAGATTTAAACAGTCTTGGGGGCTGAAAGACAGCAGAAGGCTTCTCCAGATGGCTTGTGCTGCTGAGGAGAAGGATCTCGCGCCATCCGTGGGGAGGAAAGCGGCCCTGGCTAAAAAAAAAGCTGCACAAAATGCAAATCTCGTTTTGGCAAAAGCTGTCCTTTTTTTTGGTTGGCTTTCTGTGATTGTTCTGAAATCATCTCTGCCTTGGTTCCCCACCCAAAGTTACTGGTTTCTTGGTTTCGGGGCTGGTTTGCTGACATCGGAGCGGTTCTGACCAGCTGTTTGAAGTCACAGAAGTTACTTGGTGACGGTTGTCCTTCATAGGCAAAGATGTCTATATTTTAATTGCATTCTTAATTCTTTCTAAAACTCAGAAGTTGTCTAAAATATGCTTGAAAGGCTCAAAAGTTCCCTTTGAAATCAGCAATATTGCTTACAGGTGTAAAATCACTCACACAACCAACTTTGTGTAGGTTTGGGGACAAAACCTTTTAATTCTGCGTAGTGTTTGCTTTTAAAGAGCCCCTTGGGCACTGTGATCATGGGGAAACGAGCAGGGCTGGAGCAAGGGCAGAGTGAAGACACCGCCTGCCCGGAGCCTTCTTCTGATGGAGTCACCAAAGAGGCTCCAGCCCTGCTGGCTGCTGCCACCGCATCAGTGGAGGAGCTTCAAGTCCCCCACAGAAAGGCAAGCAAGGCAGCTCAGGAGCTAGAGAGGTCCTTGGAGAAAAAAGTTCTTGACTCACCAAATTATCCAGCCATGGGGTGTTTGATTTGGATAGGGAGAGGATGCAGAACATGTTTTAACTTTGCAAATTTATACCCAGCATTGAGATGTCTCCACCTGACTGGACTGGCACTATGGAAACCTGTAGGCACCAGCCACTAATAATGGGATGAGGTGGCACAGCATCTGTTATTTAACCCAAGTGCTTGAACTATCTGGAGTTTCTAGGAAATTAAAACTCACCTTGGGCAGAGAAAGAACATATACCTACATAGGGAGTGTGTGATGAAGGTTGAAGCAATCAGCTTTCTCCAATTTGCATATTGCAATTCAGTATAACATTCGTGAAATTAGTAGGGCTGTTCCTTGCATGTTCATCCCCTCTTTTTTATTTCCTTTTAGAAAAAATTACAGTTTTAATAAACTTTCAACTTGAAAAGGCTAAGAAATGACAAACTTTAGGTGTGGTTTTGAAAGTGAGGGTGATACTGCAATGAAATGGGTGGATTGGGACTTCTGCACTCTGGCCCAGATAACTGCTTAGCTAGAGATGGTGCTTGCATGAGAGCAATTGGGTATGAACTGGCCATGCACGAATTGGAGCTGGAAATTAGAGGAGGGTTGTTAACCATCAGAGCAATCAAATTCCACCTTTTCCAGGGGGGGTATTGGGAATGGAAAAATCTCACTGCTTTTGAGATGAAGTTTGTTAAAGTCATTACTCAACATGTCTGCAACAGCAGGGGATGGACTTGATGTTTCAGGAGCTTGATATGGGTGCTAATGTGCTGCGTGACATTGATCACACACCTTGAGATTTGTATTTCAGAGGCAGCAGTTGCTTATCCCAGCAGAATGCTTTCAGGCATGTAAAGATGCCTTTTGTGTTTGTTGTAGAGTGAGTTTTCTTCTCCTGGGCACATGGATGTTTTTTTTACTTCAGTCCTGGAAAGATTATGGAGATGACAAGTCCTCATGGTTCAGGCCATAAGTGGATTACAAGCAGGATCAAGAAGAAACTTTCCTGCACAGGAGACACTTTTCCCAATAGTTCTGGAGGTCTTGTCTCCTCCTCTGAAACAACTGCCAGGTGCTGCTGGAGAGTCACTGGCCTCGGACAGTTCTAGTTAGGCAGGTTTCCATGCTGCAGCTCCTGTGGATGATGCAGCAAATGGAGATCTCTGCCTGTGCTGCCTGTCTGCGGGCTCCTGCGGTTGCCTGGGGGCTGCTGTACAGACACCCTTCTGTGGAGTCAGAGAAGTA
This sequence comes from Pterocles gutturalis, assembly GCF_000699245.1. Lineage (NCBI taxonomy): Eukaryota > Metazoa > Chordata > Aves > Pterocliformes > Pteroclidae > Pterocles > Pterocles gutturalis. Next base: position 11,876 of record NW_010139170.1, on the reverse strand, counting down.
ACATCTAGAATGAGGATGACAGATAATAGGCGGGACTGTTGTTTTGGAGTCAGACTGTAGCTTAGTATTTAAAAAAACCCCCACTTTTAATAAGTGAAACCAAATCATAGTAAGCTAACAGCATTGCATTTTTGGAGGGTGGGTCCTCAGGCACACATCCTCTCTCTGGACCTCACAGTGTTGCTCCCTGTCTGTCCTGTCAATGAAACCCTCTCTCTGTATGTTTCCTGCTAAATACATTGCAAAAAATCCACACAACAGGTAAAGCTTTTCCTTTTTGGAGACCCAATCTGGCAGAAATACATTGCCACTTTACACAGTACTGCAGCCTTTTCACCCTCCGTAAAGCCATGTGTCTAATCAGTGGACCTAGCTGAGCTACTCATTAGAAACTTGGCCAAACCACAAACATTTGTTTCCTTGCTTTATGCCAAACTCTGAGAAAGGAGGAGGGAGTGGCATAGAGCTCATGTTAATGAGTTCTTCATTCCCCACAGAGAGATAATCAGAGCACTGCTCAGAGATTCATCAACATTTTTTATTAGCACTTTAATGACCTACATGTTGGGGTTTTTTTTTAAGGAGTTACTTCAGCTAAGAGCTAGATAATTCCTAATACAGCTGTGGTTTAGGAAGCAGCTCAGGGGATGTGCATGCCAAATTACTTTAGCTCTAGTTAAAAAAAAATATGTATGCCACAAGGTTTCCTGGGTGCCTCCTTTTTCAATCAAGGGCATTATGTCCTCAATCCGTCTCTTCTGGGTTATGTGTGGGGGTTTTTGGTTTCTTTTGAAATGTTTGCAGCTTCGTGAGCCGTACAGCAAAACACCAAACCCTGGTGGTACTGCATGTTCCCTGCAGACAAAGGACCGTAACAGCTCCCTGACCCCGGTCATTCCGGCAGGCAGGCTCCCTCGGGAGTGATGAAAGGCATTTCCAGGGACCAGCACTGATCCTACAGAGCGCTTCAGCTTCAGTTGGCTGTATGAGGAACAAAGTTGCTAGGTGCGGAGGGCTCAAGCCTTTTCCACTCTGCTGCAGACTGAACCTCCAGTTAAGGGATTCTCCACTGCCTGCTGAGGAGTCTGTGGCCCCACATACGAGGTGAAAGACCTCAACCCTTGATGCAACATTCTATATGTTACAGCAAGAGCTGACGGCGGGGGAGTGCTCTTACGGGCTTGGCAGAGGCTGCTCAGAAATCACCCAAAGTTTGGTAAATTTGCAGCTCCCCTCCTGTAAGGAACCGCCTTAGTGGCAGGCAGCAATGGCAGCTGCTACAGAGTCCCTTTGGTTTAAAAGGGAGAGAGCTGCTGGCCTCTTGCTGTCACATAGGAGGGCTGTCGGATGGAAATTGCTGCACAGTCTCTTCCCATGCCTCCCCCGCTCCCCAGTGGCCAGATTTCCTTCTGGTCTTCTGGAGAGAGCTGTGAGAATATATACATTAAAGCCAGGGATGTAGTCAAAGACTACAGCATAACCAGGGTTATGAGAGTATTATAAAGGAATACTATTTATTTTTTCCTGAATCGAACCCCAAGTGTTTCCTGTCAGACCTCAGTACAATAGGACACAAATGTACAGTCCATTACGTTCACATTTCCTGCAAACCACTGTCTCTTTCCTTCAAACGCAGAGGACAGGAAAGGATGCTTTCTGCCTCCACTCACGTCTCTCAGCTGACTGTATCTCATATGAAAAGGGACTTGAGACATTCAGCATTGGCTGTCTTCAGTATGTCGCCTCCCTTCTAATGCCTACTGCCTCAGGATGGGAGAGGTTGTAAATGTGGAGGAATTCCTTTAAAATCAAAGAGAGCTTCACTGGGATAACTTCATCAGGGATGGAAGCAAAATGAAGTCCGTGGGGAATAAAATGCTAAGGCTGGGGAAAAAAAAAAAAAAAAAAGATTCACAGCACTAGTCCAGAAGAATAGTAGCTCATACCATATAAAACCTCTATAGTTCTCATTTCCTCCTTATCCCTTCAGGACAGGAAAGAACATCCTGCTCTTCTAATATGAGCAAAATACAAGTTATTTTTGGAAGCAAAAACTCGTGTTCAGAGCACATTTTTAAAAAGACATCTCTAATCTGTGATTCAGATGATGCATTTGGAGCACAGCATATCTTTTTGCATCGAGAAACCCATGTTTGTCAGTTCAGCACCAGCTACACAGGGGCAAAAGGTTTATGTTGGTTGAACAGCAAAGCAGGGGTTCTTTGTCAGCACGCTAGCTGTGACTTGAAGCTCAGCTGCCACCTCTGAGGGGGTGTGCTGTTGCCAGAGCCACACCTCGTGGGAAGCCCGTACAACTGCCTGGGGGAGAGGAGCATGGAAGTACGGGAGCAGGAGGTCGTGGGCTGGGGGATGTGGGTGTTGGCTCAGTAGCTCTGGAAAAGGCTTTCTGTACCTATCCTGGACTCTGGAGTAACTGTCCACTTTCTCTTCATTATCCCAAGACAAATTGGACACAGGACAAAGCTAGAGTCACCCCCTGCCCTCAGTGGTGATGTATCTTTGCAAGCTGTGCTTGTTGTTCTAACTTGGGACCCGCAGAGGAGCATGTGGTGTAATTTCCCGGACAAAAGTTTTGAAGTTTACAGCATCAGGTCAAATTCAGGGCCTTTTGGGTGAACTGTTGCTTTTCATGTTTGATGAATCACTTGAAAGGACAGCACAGAAATGAAATCAGACTCCAACTTGTTAATATGCATAACCAATATTAATTCAGGAATAATGCTTGATTTTGGATTCTGCATAGGTAACTGTTACTCCCAAAGCCTCTTCTGAAGCAAATAAGATCAACGAACATATGTTAGCACAATCTCTAACGATAAGGATAAACAAATTGTAATGGAGTTAATAATTTACCAATGTAATATCAACAAATGGCTAATGTACTATAAAAAGAGTTCCACTTTCCCTTTAAAAACCATTCACAGAGTATAAGATTTTTAGCTCCTCTCAGTGTCAAGGGCCTCAAATACCTAAGCAGACTCTTGGGAATGACCTCATCTGTAGCTTCTGAGTGTATTCCCAGGGATGTGTAATGCTAGGAACGGCTGGATGGAAAGCTGAGGGGCAGGAGCTCACTGCCCCAGTGCAGCAGGGCTCCCCAAAGAGCAGCACGGGCCAGCAGCGCCTACGCGGAGCTCTCTGGCACTGGCCCTCAGCATGCAAGGGTGTGCTCAGCACAATGTCCTTCTGTCACTGCAGCCATTGAGAGCACGCTTAAAAAATCCATCCAGAGATATCCCTATGAAGTCAGTGGATTACTCACATACTTAAAGCACTGATTTCCCTGGCGGGACAAATTGTGTTCCGTGGTTTTCATACTAAAGGACGTGAGATTGCTTCTGCTGACTGTCTCGGTTTGTTCTCAGACAGGAAGCGGAGAAGGGCAGCAGGACCGATGATCAGGTCTGTGCAAACAAATGCTGGAAACACAAAACAAATCAGTCACAGAGGTAGGTGGATAGTGTGCAAGAGAAAAACTTTAGCTTGTCTTTGCCTGGCAAATCCTGGTAGTTCTTCAGAATGTGTTTTAACGACCTCCAAGTCCATCTCTTTCCCTGCTGGAGACTAACCCTACATTGCAAAGTCAGTGGTTTTAACTGGGGTATCTGAACTCTCTGGGACTCTGCAGGGGAAAGAAAGATAAATTAATCTACACAGCAGATTTCAGTGCCACAGCCCTTTATACTAAGGGAGATAAGGAAACTGTGGAGGAGTAAAAGCACAAATTTCCTTTTAGAACAGTGATGTATAATTCTACATATTGTCTCATATACTAGAAAATAATACACGGATCCACTATCGAAGTAGAGTTCTGAATGTGTGTAAGTGTTACACAGCAGAAGAAGCAGCTCAAACTACTGTTCGGGGAACAGACCTTGAATTCTCTAAAGGTAGATGGTGAAAAGATACAAAACATAACAGAGTTCCCTAAGCTTCACCAGAGCGGGAGATACATCAGTACAAATTGAGTCTCTGGCCCCCTGTAGCTCTGCAAATCATCAAAAAAGGCATTAATGTCATTAACAGAACCAATAAATGTTCTATACTTATTACTTGTTTGTAATAAGATTTGGCTAGTGTATAATTAGCAGGCTGCAGAAGTATTTTACAACCTCTGAGAAAAGTCTGTCTGCCATGCTCAGGTTCACTGGAAAATTCCTGTTCTTTCCATGTAGCTACAACTTCCCCGTCAGCTTCTACCCCCTCAGATGGACTGACATTAGCATATGCAACGTGTCATCTGAATCCATGTGAACTATATATATATATACACATACACACACATTAGTTTGGTTTGATTATTTATTCTACAAGGATAGTCTTTGATCAGGAATGCTTGTTTCCCAAGAGGCAATAACACTCTTCTCTGCCAAGCAGGACAGTAAGTTATGTTGTGGATTTGTGGTACATACACACAGGATTACCCATTAGCTGGCCTGAATACATCTCATTGTGTATGGTTGATTGAGCCAGTTCTCTGTCCTTCTGCTGAGATACTTTTTCTCAAGGCTTAAGCATGGCTGTTGTGAGTTCTTTAAACATGTGCCTAACCAAGGATATGCACAACCCAAGGGAGGCTGGAATGGGACATGTCCTTGTGTAGCTGCTGAACTGGGGTCCTGATTTGGATCTCAGTGTCAAAAATATGAATTGGGTGACAGCAAAGGGCACTGTATAAGATTGCAATTTGTGCCACCACTCCTCAGAAAGTTTTGCAAACCTTAGTCTTTTGTATAGGCTTTGGATCGTGCCGGATGGGAAAATGGCACACAAATGTTCATCCGACATTAAAGCAGAAGAAAATGGCAGTGTTGGAGTTGGCCCTCTGTCAAACCAAACTGCAGCTATGGATCCAGCATCCTGCCTGGCCTTCAGGTAGGAAAACCAGCTCCAGACTTCATAGCTCTGATCCATTTTTCTACAGTCGGGGGGCTTTTCAAAGCTGTTGAATGTACACATGAGAACTGGCTGTTTCACTTCCTTTTCCAACACCAGAGGTGTAAAGAGGCCAGCACGCAGCCAAGAAATAGGGCCGTGAGTCCGCTGGTAGTTTCTGAGCATCTGCCTGATACCCTCACTCAGATCCAGCGCTCCAGCTGCCAGGGCTGAGGCTGGCTGATGCTGATGGGGACCAGCTCTCAGGTTCCTTTCCAGTGTCTTCTGTGATGTGCTCTGAAGCTCACCTCAGTCAAACGAGTACATTGGGAAGCTGGAATGGAGGGAGCTCTTTTATGATCCACACTCTGTCACTTGCACCTGAGCTGTGCCCCCCATGCTTTGAGGAATCTGCTCCTGGTTTACAAAATGTATAACACAGACCTTGCCTTTCTGCCTTGTGAGCGGGTGCTCAGGATGGCGATGCGCTGGGACTGTGGGAGTGGTTCCTCCCCAATTCATGGATGAACAATATGGTCCCTTCACTTGTGATGTTGATATCAATTATTCAAAACGAGATAGCAAAAATACTTTCCATGTTGTGTAACTAGCTTCCTCACAGAGAGATCCAGCTGCAGATATGGTACTCACACTCTGGTGCTTTCAGGGTTTATTAGTGGAATTTCGGACGTTAATGGGAAGATAACAGAGTGTTAAAAAAAAAACCTAAAACAACAGCAACAATAAAATGGGATGGTAGTTCTGTCGCTGCTATGAACTTTGTGTATGAACATGGGCAGGTTTTTGGGAAAAAACATCAAATTTGCATCCCCATATAGGAGAGCCCAAGTCTTCAGATGTCCTGACGAACTTAATGTAATTGTCTTTCAAATCAGCAGGTGTGCAGCAGGTGTTGCCATAATTCATAGCCTGTCTTCCACCAGGGCATTCATTCATTTTCCCAACCCTTGACTGAAGTGTCCTGAGCCACTGATTTCTCTAATGGGATCTGACACTTTGTGCTTCTATTTTGAAGCCCGCTAGCAGGCAGGCAGCGACAGCCAGCTTTACTTGCAGAGTCCTTCTGGTTTGTGGGGAACTTTCATTTTTCTCAAACAAAGTCAAACTGGTGATTCAAGATGAAAGAACTGTTGTGAATACTCTGCTTTATCAGAGGAAATAGTTGGAGGCTGAAGTCTTGGTCCCTAACAAGTCTTTGCGAGGATATTAACATGTCTTGCCAAGACCTAGTAATTCCCTTGCAGCCAATGCAACATTCCTCAGAGGCCATAAGGCAAGACTGGAAAAGGGGATCATGTGGCTCAGTCCAAGCTGAATTAGCTACTCCAGAGAAACCCTCCGAGCATATGACTTCTTTGCAGACACAGATCTAAGGTAACAAACCCCTCCAGATTCTGGCAAATCCATTCAAGACATCTATTGTCAAGATGTCTCATGTAAGAAAGAGAGGAATAGATTTTTAAAAAGGAAATTAAAAACTGCCCATACAATGCAATATCCTTAGGAAAACAAGTAACCTTGATGATTGGGGTTAAAAAAAGGAACTGGGGAAGAGGATATTGCACAGCTATGACTAGATTTTGTTTGCCTGCTCTCCTGTGAGAAAAGTGTCAGGAGAGGAAAAACAGAAAAAAGCTAAACATATTCCCTGCAATGTAACTGATTATGCAAAACATTGTCCTTCTGGGAGCTGCCTCCAGTAGGTTAAACCTGGCTTTCAGAAGATGAACAGCAGGTTTTCAATTATGGCATTTGAAACCTCTGGAGTGGGGATTATGAGAAGATAGACAGACGGCCCTTTTAAGACATGCTTTTTATTCAGCAACAGGTCGAGCCCTCAGATTGGTACTCTTGCAAGCACTCCAGGTTTGTACAGCAGTACAAAGATCCCCCGAACAGGCTCCAGGAGTGGTGGTGTGTGGTTTGGGCTGGGGGGGAGCAGTACTTTGGATCCTGCGGTGTTACCATCCCTGTGTCCCTGCTAAAATGCCATGCAGCTGATTAGTTGTGGGAGTACCCTTGGTACCTGCCAGTTGGGTTAGCTCTGTGCCACATGCTATGGCTGGGCTATTTCTCCAGCCTGAAGGGCAAGGGGAATTTTACCAGCAGCTTCAGTGAAAACAGGCCAGCAGGCAGTGCTTTTCATCTCCTACGCTAAGGATCTTTACTTGGTTCACCACTCATTGTTCTGACAGTTGTCTCGTTTATTCACTTTTTACATCAAAATCCATTCTTCTAAAGCTTATGTTCAGCCTTAAGCTTCAGCATGTGCTAATAGTATTAATCATTCTGGAAATAGCTCTGTCTACTCTGCTATCAGTAGCTATCCTGATGAGACACTGTCCCAGCTCCACATTGCTTCCCTGCTCTCTGGGGTGGCTCTTGAGCAACCAAATGGGTGCACAGCAGGGGCAGGAGGCAGAAGAAAGCAGAGCGGGATGCCCTTGGGTTGTGCCTCCATGTGTTTGGAGCGTGTGCTAAGGTGCACTTAGCTGCAGTGCAATTCAGCCACGGTTTCTTCTGGGGGGGTCTGAACTTTCCCTCTGCATCCCATCTGTCCTGGAGGAGACATCACACAACATGCTCAGGGTGGTAAAGATGGATTAGAAACCTTCCAGGAAGGATCCTACTGTCACAGGCATCAAGGGCAGATGGGACCTGCCGATAGGAGAGCCAGGTCTTGGAATTGCTCTGGGATCCTGCAGATCAAGTAAGTGTCGATGTTGCTGCATGAACCGCCCATATGGTTTTGCCTTTTTATTAGCCAGACTTCTGTGTATGCATCTCTTCAGAAAAAGGAAGGCTATTCTGGAGGGCTTTGAGTCATTCTCCTGGATATATTAAGAAGTAACACCACATGTGGAATCACCAGCAGAGAAATTCAACTAAGACTGAAAACAGTTTCCTTTTGCTTTCTTATTAAAAAAAAAAAAGCTAATGCCCAGTTCTAGGATTCTCACACTTTTTTTAATCAAACAGACAGTCTTCAAATAAAAGCATCCTCTAGGGCAATGTTATGTTCCCTTCACAACTGCCTGAACCAGGTTTTCAATTCTTTCTGATCATATAATATCTCACAGCTAGCTATGGAGACTGTGGAAATATGCCAGTAACAGTAATAAGGTTGCAAGTAACACATCGCTAGATTCACTGAATATAATTGAGCTGCTGAAAAACAAATGATGGTTACAAGCATATGACCAGTCAGTTACTTGCCTGCTTCATGGCCCATGGCTTAAGAACTTCAAATTAGTAAAAAAATATTTCACACTTAATTAAAAGCCTTACTCTTATGGAGGTCAATAGAGAGGGCTCTGCCCATGATTGCACACAAAAAATTTCCAATGCAAGTGGCAAATCACTTCCCACATCTTAGTTTCCTATTTTCAAATAGTACAAAGTACATGCAGACCTGAAAACTTTTCCACCATCCACAGCAGGTACCAGGGTAACAAACTGCCCCATGAGGCATTTGGTGGTCTCAGGTATACTACTGTATGCTGCTGCTGTACTGAAAGATGCACATGCTGAAATAGTCCTTGAAGAGGAAAACGTGAGGTCATTTTTAGCTATCCATGAAAATGTAAAATGTGTGGGACGTAAGTGGGAGTGGATCTGAATACTGCTATGGTAATTGTTTAAGAAATATTATGCTTTTACTCACTAATCAATAGACAAGTCAACAAGTTCATCTGAGATCGTTGAGTATCTGTTTGAGGCACTTCAACAGTACTTGCATTTTAGTACCCTAGTATCCCATAACACCTGTCAAAATATTGTATTGGTAGCTGAAATTAACTTAATTACCTGACTTCTTCAGCACTGATCATCTATTTTGACTCTGTGGTCCTTTGGGTAGTCCTCCTCCTTCAACTCAGAGCAGCATGCTGTCAACATTAACAATGAATCACAGTCAGGAGAATAATCAACTTGCAGCCTCATCTCTTTTCCAGCTAACATTTTACCATGAAGTATGTTTAAAAAGGCTGGAAATGAACATAAAATTGAAGATTAACTGAGCTACTTTATGGTTTTTAGTACAGCAGCAACAATATCTGCCTCACAGAACAAATTTACCAAGAAAACTATTTTTGCTTTCAACACCATTGGGAAACAGCCAAAGTTCCCATTCAAGTTGCAGCAGTATTGCCCAAGTTAAAAAAACATAAAAAATTAGAATTTAGTGGGGGTTTTTTCACTCCCTCCAAAAATGTGATGTGTTTCTTGCATTACAGGCTAAGACATCCTATTCAGCCACATTACTTTTTAATCAAACTCTTTCCTTTACCTGTTGCTTGACATTAACCCACTGCTCCTCCTCTGGATCCTCTCCATGATCTCCATGCTCCCCTTTCCCTTCTTCTGCGGCTGTGCTGTTTAAGTTAACATTAATTTCAAAAGTTCCTTTTTAATCAGACCGAGCCTGCTGGCACGAGCTGTCAGCAGTATTCATTTCTCGAGGCTCTTGCCTTATGTTGCATTGCCTTGGCAACAAGATTTAGCAGCAAGGCAACAGCCTTGAACTTGTCAGAGTCTGTTGCAACGCGCCGAGCGTGTATTACTCTCTGGCACCTCGGGTTGCTATAACAACTACTCACAATAAAACTCATCTCCCAGCTTTAAATACAGGAACTTTTACAGTCTGTTTCCTGGCAGGGCTGCAGCAATATTATGTGAATCCTGGCTGTGCTTGTTTTGCTTTCTTCTTCCTTTTTGCACATGATAGTGGCCTCCAGCAGTGAGGCGCTGAGGCACGGGAAGGAGCTCAGCTGTGGGCAGTGCAGGCCATGGCAGTGAGCATGGGTGCTGCCAGTGCTGGGTGAAGAAAAGGTCAAGTGACCACAGGGACGATGTGGGGCAAAGCCCCAGCAGCAAACCCCAAATGCTCCCGGCTGCAGGCTGTGCCCGGCGATGCTCAGTGCCTGCCCACATCAGGCCTTTGGCTGCAGCATTTTGGGTTTCCCCTGCTCCAGCAAAATATACCCTGCGTGGCTGGTAACGGCGTCCTGGGGAGGAGACTGCAGCCATCAGAGAGGCATTTGTGGTCTCTGTCAGCACAAGTGTTTTCTCCCACTCTTGCAAATACTCAGGGGGCATTGCTGACGAGAATAAAGGAGCAGTGCTAGTGTGGAGAGACGTGGAAGGGACAGATGATTATCCTCATGTCATCCAGCCCTGCTCAGCACAGGTTGTCATGATGCAAATGTCACACATTAGGTCTGAATCACTGGTGTTAAGTATTAAAAAAAAAATCTTAGCAGAGAAAAGGCATTCAGTGGCAGAGGTGCCCTGTATGAAGAACAGTGGAAATGCAAGCTGAGGATGTAAGTTGAGTCAGTTCAGCATCAGGAACCATGGAAATTTCCCAGCAGGTCACCCACTGCCCTGTCACACCTCCTTCCTGTGGCTTCATTCATGAGAAGAGTGCAAAGCACTCATCCTTTTCCTGTATGTCACAGCCATGAGTATCTCGTGCAGACTTCGCATCATTCTCACTTTTCCATAGCACGGGTCATATTTCTTCAAAGGGACAGAATTCACAACCCGTGACTTGAACAATGGGCAGACTTGTTTAGGAATAACTCAGGATACAGCACAGTTCAAGCGCAGTGAGGGATGCAAACAGGAACAGGAAAGAAGCAGCAGATCTTTCCTCCTTCGTGAGCGAAGCACTCAGTGAGATGTGAGAGGAGGCAGAGCTCTACCTAAGCAAAGGTCTGTTTGTTTAGACAGATATTAAAACGTGAAAATGCTGGTTTTCATTTTCCAGAGTTGCTGCCAGCTGAAGGACAGTGGTTGCAGGTGGCAGGAATGGTGGGTCTAAACCAGGGGTATTCGGCTGGAGGTCTGGTGTCACGCTGCTTTCCAGTGACTGCCACCCTGCAGGGCCAGAGGCTGTGACCTCTCAGGGACCCTGAGCACTGCCCAGACCCCCAGGCCTTTTAGAGATGGCCCCAAACAGGACTCTCGCGGGCCATGATTTTTTTGATAACAGAATTGGTGCATGGCAGAAAAGTTGCAGGCAAGGAGCATCCCTGGATATACACCATCTTTCTACAGTAACCCTTTTCATTGCTTCATTTGATTTTTCAGGCTTGTGCTTTCTCCTGCACAGAGTTTTGAGTAAACATTCCCTGTACAGAGTTGCTAAGGGCCAAGCAGCTGACCTGACAGAGACGTGCTGACCCCCAAGCTTCTCTGGAGCTCCTCACATTTCATGTTTAATTTTGAAAAAAAAAAAAAATATCAGCCCAGTTTTTCTGACTCCCAGAGTTTTGGTTTCATGGATAAAACCAACTAATCAAACATAACAAGCCTTTATTTTCAGGAAAAACAGCTCATTTGAAAAGCCCAGGGCTCAGTTCTGCAGTTAGATCTCAGGACGGCAGTGCCCAAAGACTTGAAATACGATAGAAGGGGTCCCAGATGGTCCCAGCCTTCTCATGGACGTGGGCTATGAATCACCCTCCCTTGGGCACAGGAGCTGAAAGTGTGGCCAGGCCCTGAACTAAAGCACTCAAACAGCCTCAGTGTTCAGTGTCACATCTAGGGCACGTGCCAGCACCCCGGTTTGTGCTGAGTGCTGATGGCAGCCTGGGACTGCCGCAGGGCAAGTGCAGGGTTTGCTCCTCTAAGGCTGGTTACAGGACCTGGGCTACATTTTTACGGTTTACAGTTTCTGTGTGGGACACATGTAGAATGCTTAATCCCAACTTTTCCTCTTTGTCCCGTTATCTGAGACAGACCGTAACGCAATACTCTGTGCCTGGACTCCCGCACCTTCTGGAATAAACATCTGTTTCTTGTACTGTGATTTGTTTAATATATTGCACAGCATGGGATGCCAAATTATTTCAACACGTTCAGGCCCAAGGGATTTTTCGGCAGGTGAGTGGGCCTTGCTCAGGAAGGTGGGGACTTCGGGTGGGAGTTGGGGCTTGTAAAATGTGTCCCTTTTA
>NW_010139169.1:17754-18352 GCF_000699245.1 Pterocles gutturalis | reverse complement strand
GCTGGTCTGGGCCCGATACGAGCTGTTCTGCTCCCTGCTGGTCACGCCGCTGGAATTCTTCAGGAAACGATTAGGAGCGTAGGATGCAGAACAGCTCCTTGGAGTACAGTCTGGTTTGTCGTGGTTTTGTGTCACAGCATACAACATAACTGCTTCCGCCCTTTTTTTTTTTCTTTTTTTTTTTTTTTTTTTTTTTTCCCCCCAGGATATCTCCTCTCCAGAAGTGATATTGCCATCCAATTTTTTCCAAGTATTTCTATTAATATGCTATTCTTAACACTTCACCGGGGGCCTCGTCAGCACATCTCCGGTGTGCTTGTGAAACATCGCTATCGTCTGGTCTGTAAGCCCTGAAATGTTATTACATCCTTGAAATGTATCCTCAGTGAAGGTTTTAATACTTTTTTAAAAGCTTTCATGTTGGAAGTACTTCTGTTGAGTCTAAAGTAACAAGTGATAGGACAAGAGGAAATGGCCTGCAGTTGCACCAGGGGAGGTTTAGGCTGGATATTAGAAAAAATTTCTTCACTGAAAGAGTGGTCAGACATTGGAACAGGCTGGGCCGGGGAGGGGGGGGGGTACCCTCCCCGGGGGGGGT
>NW_010139169.1:0-17689 GCF_000699245.1 Pterocles gutturalis | reverse complement strand
TTGGGCTGACAGTTGGACTTGATGATCCTTGAGGTCTTTTCCAACGTTAATGGTTCTATGAGTCAGTGAGAATACTGCTATGTTTAAATACCTTTTGAAATTGCAGCCAGGGTACCCATCGTGTGTTTTTTTTTAATACTTCTGAACTGCATGTTTACATGCAGCTCTCCAGGAGTCTTCACTGGCTGCGTGTAAACGAAGTGATGCTGCAGCTGATGGTACGCAAAGGCCTTTCTAAGTCATGCGGCAGTTCCAGAAAACACAATTCCACAAATGTTGTGGTATGATAGAAGTAATTTGTCTACTTAAATGTGTAAACATGTGCTAAAAATGCTAAGTGTTGGCTTGGTCTCTCTGAAAACTAACTTTCAGAGCATCCATATTTCAGTCAGACCACTTACCATGATCCTGGAGACACTGTGATTTATTTGACTTCCCCATAGAAGTCTTCAGTTTATCAACAGAGGGTGGAACTAGAGAGCACTACAAAAATCCCTGTAGCACCCTATAAAACAGTGACATGAAGCAAAAAGTGATTAATCCTGAATTGCCAGAAATGGCAAAAAAAGACCAAAATTCCAGCTCTAACCTATGTGAGAATTCCTGATTTGTAGTATTTGTAACTAAGTGACAGAGGTTGGGTTTCAGTTAAAAAGCAATTCATTTAGAGGTTTAGTGTGGTTTAAATTAAGGGTGGTCTTTTCAGTATCCAAAAATGATTCTGAGAACAAACTGGAACATATTGTGGAAAAAAGAAAAGGAGTTTTATTTTCTTTCTGAAGTACACATATACAGAAAGTACATATATTTAGCTGTCCAAGCTAAATATAGCTTAAAATGATATGAAAGTGTAAACACTATATCTATATATACTAATAATTACAGCTTTCCTATTTGTGGTATTTTTCTTGTTGCCACAAATCCATACATTTAAGCAGAACATTTTTTTTTACCATAACATGATCTTAAGTTTAGAGAAACATCAGTAGTTTAGATATATTTATGTATTTTATTATTATACATATATATTGATGTATCTATATAATATATAGGTAGATGTATATATGTAAAATAAAATATATGGGTTTGTTTTACTCTATATATCAAATGTAGAGCTTTCAAAAATAGCCAGTGTCTTGTTGCTTGGAAGTACTTATTTTTAAAATTGTCATAGATGTTCTTTAAAGAAGCTTGATCTATTGGAGAGACCTCAGCCATCCAGATACGCCATTCTCTTGTGCCATGCAGTGCTACCTATCTGTTTAAAAATGCCATGTATCCGCTAATAAATGCTGACTCAGATTCATCACTGACCTTATATCCTGCATTTTATCGCAGCTGAGAAGTCTGCTGACATCTGTGAGATGGTTCATTGTATACCACAAAAAAGATATTCGTGATAACTTAAGGCAGTAGCAGCTAGTGCTGAACTTGTGTTGCAGCTGGAATTTGCTCTGTGAAGATCTGTATGTGATCTTCATACACGGGTGGGATGTTTGTCACAGAGAGTGAAGATTTCTTACTGCAGTTCAAGATGTGAGACTACAGTGATGAGAAATAGACATGGGAAAGTCATAGTTGAATAAGGGGAAAAAGAAGCACATGGGTGAAGTTACACTTTAACTTCTTCAGTGCAGTGCATCATAGCCATAATACCGTATTAAGACTGAAGTTTACCCTATTTTTCTCATTCTAGGGCAGCCTTTCTATTGAAGGTATACATTCTACTTCCAGTGCATATAATCTTTTAGTGAATAATTTTTGGCAATTCCTTCTAATTCTACTACAGTTTTCCTCTGTAGTGTTGATTATAAAAAGGTATGTCAGTTGTGTTGCAGTATTCATATTTTACCACAAATATATGCAATCTGTTTGCTTGTCTGGTTTTATTTTTTGCTCATTTTTTAATATGAAAGCTTACTTGGTTTAAATAGTGTGAAAATATTCACTATTTGAACTCTCAAGGACCGTAAGTTGAGAGTCCTTTCTTATTCCTATTTAAAACTTGGAGTAACTGTTCCTGCACAGTCTGTTCCCATGGGAGATTGATACTGGAGAGGTACCAGCTTTCCAGCTTCATGCTTATGTACTCACTATATTACATGTATTTTGTAGGAGTGTTACTCTGTGTAAACTGCTCCATATATGAAGGGTAAATCTGAACACAGAACAGCAAGCAGAAAAGCCTGCTCCTGGTGGATTGTTAATGACATCGATACTTCAAGAAATGTTGAGCTGGAAACTCAGAAGAAGCTTCATTAGGTGGGATTTCTGAAGATGTGTAGTCCTAGCCACTGTTTTGGCACATTCCAGACAGTGGCTGGATGGCTTATACTCAGAATCTGAAAAAGAAACTGAAAAACTGTTTTTGTGAAAAAACTTCTTGCAGACAAACTAAGTACCTTTTAAAATTTAGTACCATGCTAATTTCAATTTAGCAGTTAACTAGTAAGCAAAACCTGTATCGATATGAAATTTTGCACTTCTTCAAGTGAGCTCACTGCGTATCAACAGCTAGTAAATTCCCATTCTTTACACCAGCTTGTAGCCTAGGTTGAGCCATACACATTTAAGATTTCAAAATTATTTAACTGTTCAATAACAGGTAAGAAATACTGCTTTGTGAAATAAACGTTTTAAAATGCTTTAATTTCTGTAGGCAAATGTGCTGCTAGTAACTCAGTTTTGAACAGCTTGAAATAAAATCCTGTTATAGGGCTGAGAGATGGAATCCAGTCAGTGACTGTTCTTCAGTAAACTGTATCTAGAAATTCTTAACACGGCATTTATCATTGTGAGTAGTCAGCTTTCTACAGCAGCCATTGAAATTGCAAGCAAGTAATCAAACACCACCCTGCTGAAAACACCACCGTAATATTCGGGAACACATTGTAAACATGGATGTTACGGACGAGCATACACTATTAAAAAGATACCAGTTACAGGATTACTAAAGAGGTTCCAATTTCAGTTCACAGTTCCATTTATGACATGGCAGAAAACCTTGAAATAAAATGATAGCTTTGTATTTTCCCAGAGTGTGCACGTTGTACCTCATATTCTAAATGATGGAACGTAAGTCAATTTATCTGAATAAAAATGAGTAATTTAGTGGAGTTTAATTTCACTTTTTAAAAAATAAAATAAATGCACAGTGACTTGGAGTGTCTCTGCTTTGTTTTCTCAGTATTTCACGTGCCTGTGTCTCATGGACAGTATTTCGTTGTCTCATTTACACCTTACACCACTCAAAAATACAGAAGAACCTTTAGACTAAAATAAGTAATTTATAGCCAGATTATGGCCCTTCAAACTTAAATGTGAAGTGTAATTTTTTATGCCTTGGGAGAATATGGTGAACTCCACGTGCAGTTAATATCTGAAACTCTGTCCTTCATAGGAGTACTAATGGAAAGGTCTGACAATTTAAAGTCCCTGCAGTGATCTTACAGTTTTGGCCATATGCCTGACACAGTTGCGAAATCTTGGCCAAATGAACAGAAAGATTCTTGTTTGTGTAAGAAGCACTTTAATTACACAAATAGTATATTATTTAGTTAAATATAGAAAACAGTCTATGTGTAAGAAGATAATTCTTCACTGAAACCAAGGTTGGGAGAGGAGGGACATAGTGACCCTTGAGTTTTAATCCCTCTTCTGACATCACATACTTTTGTGCATTTAAGTAATTTAAATTCTGTCCCTCCTGTAAAGTCATAATCATGGTGATAATCAACCTTAACTATCTTAAACGGGTGTTCAGATTAGCTAGAGTGTATTTGTGAAAATGCTTTGAAGATGAAAAGCACTGTATCAAGGTAAGAGGTTTTATTATTTTTTTATTACAGCAAAAGTTGCTGTAAAATAACAGTCCCGTGTACACATAGCTGAGCTTTGAGTTGCTTTTGCTAATGTTACTTCAAAGAAACAGCATTCGCATGGAAGAAGGGGGAAATTAAAGGCTCAGTCAAGTCAAGTTTACATTCTGCATTCATTCATGCAGATCTCAGTGTCAAGAGTTCCTGTTATGCTGTACTGCTTGTAGACTTTGTTGTTTCTGTCCTACAAATTCACAAAATTTATTTCAACAGTGATGGACTATTGCATACAAAAGAAGAGCATCCTCTGTGTCCTGTATTAGCCAAGACTTGATCCAAAGAGGAAGCCCATATTAACCATATGCTCTTAGTGTGAAACTAGCTTTCTCTTGCACATTCCGTGTAAATTTTGTTTTCTCCTGTATACTGGAAACAATTTGTCGGACCCTGTTGCCAGAGTAATAATTTAAGATTTCAACTGACTTCAGAGAAAAATGAATGTCTATTTTTGGTGTTAGGACAAATAATTTTTAAGCATAAATAAACTTAAAGGCTACTGTATGGAAGCATCCAAACATCACATTCAGGAATATTTGAAAACCTACCTTTCCATCTCTTTATTATAATCTACTACCTAGAATTTACTGTTTCTACAGCTCTCCTGTGGAGCAGAAGGGTCTATGAACTCTCAAAAGCGTGCCAGCAAAGGCTAACTGGGGAACTTCAAACAACCTTTTTCAATAGCTGAAGTGAAGATGGCTGTCTTTACATTGACTCTGCTATGGGACTGTAACACTTTACATTGGTCCCTCCATTTGCAAAATGAACAGTTAGCTTTTCCCTAATTTGCAACAAGTGGAAGTATCTTCAAGGGACCATTTCAGCAACCGTCACGTACCATCATAACTTTTTCTAAAGAGGGGACCATCAAAAAGCTGACCTCATCAGCTTCAAAGCTGTGATGTGTTCCTTGACCACTACATAACCTTAATGGGGTGAAGATTGTCCACAGACAGAGCAGCTCCACCAATTGCAGGTGAAGGGAGGAGAATTTTTCAGCTTACAAGCAGTTGTATGTATTGATGTAGTATTTTGGAAAGTTTCCGTGCAAAGAAATGCATACTCTATGGGATAAGGTATATAACATCTACTATGAGATAAGATAGTCAGGTCCAGAACCTTGACATTTGATGTTACTGACACAAGTTACTTCAGAAAATAAAGTCCATACTGCAATCAAGCAGACATACTTTTCTTCCTGATTGTAGTGTATGGCCTCAAAGTCGCCATTATCTTCAGTGATGCCACAGAGAAAAGGGAATCCCAGATCATGTAGGAAATGATTGCAGAAGATGAGCACTATTGATGCTCTAGCAGACCAGAGCATCAGTAGCTGCACCGGTCTGCTAGAATTAGAGGTATGTGCTTCTCCCTAATACTGCCCTCATACTAGTTAATTAGTTTTTGTGCATGAAATACATGAGTGCATCCGCATCACCTGTGCATGGTAGTGCTTATAAAATTAATCTAGGTAGCTCTAGTATGAGCTGCCTGCCCATGTGGCTCTGCTGGAACTTCCTCATCTACCACATGCTTCTACTTCCAGCATTTTGTTTCAACATATGCATCAGCCTGGCTCTGTATCCATCACATAAGTGTTAAAAGGGGAAGAATTAAAAAGACTGGCATAAAGTTTCCGTTGCTTTATATTGAGGTGTCGTTATTTGAACCCCAGCTGGGTTTTGTTTACCCATAACTCCACTTTGACTGTGTCTTGACTTCAGGTGCCTTCCTTGGCTCTGTTCAGGCATTGTTTCTGTATGACTTTGATGACTAAAAGTTAAGTCCTGGTGATTGTAAACTGCACCCCAGGGAAGTGTCCGGGAGGCACAGTGACTCAGAGGTGTCTGACGCAGACTGCCTCCCCACTTCCTCCCAGCCGTGGGTGTGCAGGTACTCACTTCTGGCCTAATGCATCCTGCGGTTATCACGTGCCTATCCCACACAGCCTTGCTGTGGATGGTGAGCAGAGGGAGTGGGGCCAGACCTACACCTTGTTCGTGCCTCTGCCTGCTTCTATTAAGTGGGCTTGCAGTCCTGTTTCTCTGTGGTTAGATCCCAGCAGGTCCTCTGTGGAGGTGAAGAGATATGTGGGCATTTAATGCTTTGTTCTCAGGTTGGCTGGTGCTTCTAGCCAACATTTGGCTACGCTGTGCCGAATAAAACCCACATCGCTGTTTCGTGTGAGTTCCTTGCAGGTACAGCTTATGTCCTTATGTGATATAACTCTAGCAGCAGAACAGCCCTTTTTCCTTGTATGAACAGCTTCTTTACTAATGTAGCCTGTGTGGCAACACTGGTTAAACCTTGATGTACATCTCGTCTTTCAGCTCATCATCCACCTTTAAATCACAATTAAAAATTAGGTCCATGAATTTTACCTGAAAATGAGAGGCTTTGTATGTCTTCTTTTTATTGCCATCTTCCAAAATAATAAAAGATGCTTGAGCTAAGAAAGTGACAACTTTAAAAAGAGGTTAAAATATTTGGAGCGAGCTAAAGAGGTATTTAAAAGTTTATACCTTATATTATAGTTGGTCTCATTGTAGGGTGACTAGCACAATGTAGTAAGAGGAGTGAAATAAAACCTCTAAATTCAAAGTCATATTATTTTCCAGCTTAGTAAAGGGACAATGCTTTGTACAAAGAGCTCACGTCTGCTGGTATCCATTATGTGTATGGCATTCATCTTATTGTAGTTGAGAAATGTGCAATATTTTAACAGTATTTCTCCTAGCAACACCCAAATGAGATGGGATACAGATGATAGGCTAAAGGCTTGATAAAGATGTCAGGGTGTTGAAATACTGAAGACCTCAGCTGGTGCTCAGGCCTCTATGTAGGTGGCCAGTTCATGTGGAGAGCTGCACACCTCATAATGAGATCAAAGTAAGCCAAATGCCATGAGAGACATCACCCAGAGCTTCTGGAGTAACTTTTTTGTTGTCCCTGCTATGGGTTGAGTCTTCTGGCAAACCTGAGCAGGAGGGCAGTGCAATTCCAGAGAGTAGTTCTGCCATGGTGACACCTGCAAAGAGAAGGGAAAGAATTTTCCAAAAAGCATTTTCTGGGAGAATTCTCTGGGTCTCAAGTGAACACAGAGGTGCATCTCAAGACATCACTACCCAGGCATCTGGGTCTAACCCAGACACAGGTGAAGGGAAAACAGCTCCTTTATTGTGACAGGGAATTTCCATCAGATGCTCATGTGACAGAAGTTTTCAGAAGCTGATTATTTTCTATGAAGAAAAGTCTATCTCATCGCAGTTCTTGGGATCAAGATATTTTGTTGCAGTTTTTTAGCTGCTGTAATAAGTAGAACATGATTAACGAGAGTATTATTGTGCAGAGTGTCTCTTCTGAAACTATCCCTTCCTATAGGCACCAGTGTACCGTTGCAAGTAAAAATTTTTAGTGTAGACAAGCAAAAGTGCTATTAATTGTGAGGGCAGTGCTTTGCAACTGCACAACATGTATTGAAGTGGTCTCTGCTTCTAAGAGCTTGCTGTTTAAACAGATCCAAACAGGCAGAGAGGTCATGGGACAGAAACAGGAGAAACTGAAACTGCTTGAGCAATGAAAACACAGAAACAGAAACCAAACCAGGTCTCCTGACTCCCAGTCGCGTACTACATCCACTGAGCCAGACCAAGTTACAGCCATGGAGCTTCCTCAAGCATTGACAAGGTCCAGATCCTAGGTTTGAGCTGATTTATGTTAAGAATTCATCCTGATTCTGCTGTGCACTCATTGTCCCTCCAGCCTCCTAACATCTCAACTGTCTGCACCCTTCCCTGCTTGAAAAAAGGACTTTGCCAAAGCTTCCCCATCTTTCCTCGGGACAATGCATAAGAACAGATTTAAATTGTAATGACTTCAGAGACTTCTCAAAGAATTGTGGAAAGCAGAAGGAAAGCAGCAGAAGACTATGACTGTCTCTAGAGTTAATGAGCCTGAATGAAATGAAATTGGAATACTTTTAGGAGCCTAATAAACCACATGCATAGAATTAAGCGCTTAACAGGTTTGTGAGCCCTGTGGAATCACCACTGTCCTTCTAAAAATTTATTTTTTTCTGATTTTCTGATTTAATAAGAGTAGATTTATTTAACAAGGTAATTTTTTTCTAAACAATTAATATAAATATTTGGATGAAGAAAGGGGAAGGGTTATGCTGGGGTAACTGATTTGTCTTGTTTCTCTAATACATTGTCAAAATTATTTGAGTTTAACAAGCTTTAGCAAACTGTCAAAAGCTGTTAGCAGTGTAAAACCCTGCAGCTATAAAGAAGCTTCATGTGTTGATATTTCTGCCATGAAGAAAAAGCAGAGGATTAGAGGAAACAATGCACTGCATAGACATACTGCAGGCCCCATAGGGATGTTCACAGCAGGCCTGTGATTGAGATTTGTGCAAAATTAAGAGATGTACAGTCTGTGAGATCACATGGTTGAACAGCATTTCTTGGCAGCCCTGAAGCAGGCTGTACCAAATTTTAGGTAGGAGCTAAAGGACAAAAATTATGGAGGATGCATTATGGAGCTGGGGTACTTCAGCTGCTGAATGAAGAGACATCTAAAGAAGTATTTCTCAGTGCCCTATTTAGAAAGTCCTTAAAGTCACGGCCTTTGGCGGGGCTGTAAGGAATCGATTTTCAACAAGTATGTAGGAAAACGGCTTACACTACAACAGATTGTGTGATCCCATGACTCATTTGAATTGTGGAAAGGAAGTTTGACTAGGACAATAAAGAAAGATTGGCAGAATAACAAAATAAATATAAACTGATGTGTGAGCAGGCAGGACACAGTGCCATCTTGTGTGGGTGTACATACTGATGGTCTGAATGTGCTGCTTACGAAAAGGTGCTTGTTTAAAAAAATGGCAGGAGAGAAGTGAGGGATTTCAAAAGCTCTTGGGAAAGAGCTACTGACTCAGAGGGAACAGAATAACTTCAAGCCCATCTGAAAGCCAGCAGTAAGTGCTCCCTTGACTTTGGTATTATTAACAGCTGTGTCATAGACTTTTGAGTGAAGTTAGCCTCATGATAACAGCTTTTTACATAAGAAAATAATGGCTATGGAAGGGAAAAAAAAACCCAACAAACTAGAATACACAGCTACTATGTCTGGCTACTTTGGCCTGATTATGCCATCTGTTTTTCAGATGATATTCTTGTTAGGGGAAATTTCTATTTAGTTATCTCTCTAAGTCAGTAAGGAAGTGAAAATAAAGCAAACAAGGTATTCTTGCCGTGAGCTGATGCTCTGCTTTTTATGTGTACTGATGTCCTGGACCACAACAGAAGATGACAAGGCCTATGGAGACAGAGTGCATGCTGATTCTCTGTGAAAGGGCTTTTGAACCATGCTCAGAGGGGAAAAAAGGAAGAAGCTTGTGATCCTTGATGACAAACATATCAATTTAATAGCTTTCAGCCTTTATATTGCCTTTGCATCTACAAAGAAGAGCAAAGAGAGACATGAGGATAGAAGAATCTTAGGTAATGCTTAAGCTTCACATAGTTATTTTAGAGGATTTTCCTAGAGACAATTGGACATATTTGACCATCCTGCCTCTGTGTGTATCTGCACCCTCTTTTCTCACCCCCTCCCATTAACTTTTGACATTACTGTCCAATGTCAATCCAATTCAAGAGAGAGAGAAGTCTCAAAGATACTAGTTCCTTTAAGATATGTGATAACATGTGGCTGGGTAGAAGAGGGAGAGACAATTAATAATCCCCTCTTTTTTCCAAAGGAAAAGGCTGAAAACCTGTCCTTTTATTGTCAAACAAAATCCTTCTGAAATGTACTGGAAACCAGGCTTCAGTGTTTCTGCTAATCAGATGGCTACTCTTACTTTTCAGTTAGTTGCATTCTGGTCAAGGAAGCTACTGGGTGTCTAGATATATTTTAAAAATTCACCTATAAGTGTGTAACTGGGTTAAAACACATTAAGCTGAAGTCAGCAGTAGTACTTGCATGCTCATGATTAAGAATAGGGATGACTGCTTTGAGGAGGTGGACCTGCTGGGTCAGGTTGTTTTAGAGAGATGGTTCCAGTCCGAATTATCTTTACCCTTTTCTCAACAGTGGCAATCTTTTTCATCTCTGCAGGTTCTAATGACTGGACAACATGGAAGGAAATGGAAAGTCTGTAAATCTCATTTCTTATTGATTTAAACCACAAACAAGCTAAGCAGCACTTGGAGAAGAAAATCTATCCTTGGGCACAAGGAGCACAAGTTTGCCACATAATTTTTTTTTTAATAGCATGTTTTATTCCTTCTTGTACTTTTTTCCTTCTCTTTTGTTGTAAATCTTATATCATATATTCCTGTATTCTTGTCATTCTCTTTTTGTTTCTAGGCTTCTGTTTTGCCCATCACATTCTGTTTTCCCAGTTTGCCTGGTGAATTCTTCCACATTTATTTTGAGGTTTCTAGAAAAAAAAGAAAAAAAAGTAAAAGCCCAAGAAACTCAGAAAAAGAACAAGTCTTCTTGTAACTATTTGATGTCACTGTGCCTTACTTTGATTCCAGTACAGTGGCAAATACATTTCCAGTACAGTGGCAAATACATCTATGCAGTAATCTTTCTCCAAGAAATTATGTACTGGAAAAAGTTTTAGTTCGGATGGTTCACTGGAACAATTTCCTGTAACTTCATCATTCTGTGTTAATACTGTGTTGATATTTGGTCATATTGAGTCTAAATAAAAAACTCACTGCCTGACAAGTTTTGAGCAAACTTACCTGGCATCATTTGACTGGCCCTTCCAGCCTGGGAAATGCTTCTTATTATCACATGACACCTTCTCTGAGTAGGCTGAAGAAATGGAATTGACATCCCATTTAATTATGCCGCCTGTTTCTCCAGTTAGCTGTCAGCTGTATTGCAATATCATAATATCATGCTAAAGAGAATGTGTAGCTGCTGTTTGGCTGATTAATTAGTATTTGCTTATAAAAGTTTGTAAAATGTAAGACATTATCATTATTCATAAATGTGAATAACAATATGTTACTTGGTGCATCAGCAGAAAAACTCTTCATAAGAAAAACTTTTTAAGCAAAACTTTTTTTAAGGAAGAAAGTTCCTTAAAAGGAAATGGACTCCTATATTGCATTTTGGTATTTCAGTATTTTTTTTTTTCTTTCACTCAGGAAAACACTTGTCAGACCTTAAAAAATAATCCAAGGAATAAAGTCTTTGCTTAACAGTTGAAAATGAGGCTTTCTCTAGTCAATACATTTGCTATAAGGGTAATTACAAAAAGCATCAAATGCCTTTTTTATTATTATATGACCAAAAAACTTAATGATTTTTTTTGCTCTACTAGAGCAACTCTTCTAGAGAAGAGCTTATGTTAAACATGGAAGATTATAAAATTACAGGCAAATATGAAGGAAATTATTGGGTAAAATGACTGGTTATAGCATAGAAGAATATTAACCTAAGCAGTCAATTGATTCACAACTTACCCACTGTCTAAATCCAACATCTTTAAAGATAAGTGGGTGCCTAACACTCATACCTAGCTGTTGGATAGTTGTAGGGAAGTTGTTAGACATGTTTGGCATTTTGCAAAATAAAACATGCAAACATCCAGAATTAACATACCTTAAATGAATTTCACAGTTAACTTAGAGACGGCTTAGAAATGCCAATGTGACTGTATTTCTTATGTTAGAATGATAGTTTATCAAACAGACACAAACCCCAAATTCTCCCAGTAAATATAAATAATTTCTCATCTATTGAAAGAAATACATGACACATAACCACCATTCATTTCTGAAGCATAATGAGACTATGAATATCTGCAGCTCAATTCACATATGCAAATAATCAAAGGATGCATTAAGGGAAAAAGGTGGCTTAAAGAAAAAGCGGGCTTCTGTCCACCTAAGTATAGTATAAATGCCATGACAAAGACCTGAGGTGAAGAGGCTTCAGTCTGTCTATTTCTTAGTACATAATTTGGTCTCATGTATGTATGATGGAGATACACAGACCATTCTTAATAATAGACTAGATTTGTGTGGGCAAAGAGCGACAATATTACTTAAAGCTTTTTGAATACAGTCCATCAACTGCTTTGGGGAGGAAGGGAAAGCTGGTGTAAAGAAGAACCACATGCTTTCGCCTTTGAACTGAAGATATCTAACATTCAGGAAAAACATGTTACAGGAGGAATGATTAGCAAAATCATTCACAATCTGCTTCTCCAAATCTCAATAATTTCTGCAAGTTGGAAGTACTTTAGTCCAAAGAATCTGCCATATTCAAAGTAGAAAATAACGGAGAGTTGCCTTAAATTTTTTTCCCCAAAAAAAGAAAAATCCCAAAATATTTCACCCTCCCAATTTTTTGTCAGTGAGCTCAACCCACCACGTTTGCTAAGCAACCATTAGCAGTATTAATTTTGTAATGCTGTGTTACTGAAAGCAATCAGCACTATCTGTGAGTTCCTTTGATTTAATATCACAAACAGCAGATGGGAATGTTATTACTTCAAATTAGAAGATGAATAATTTCTTCACTGACCTCTTGTGCAGCTTAAATTGCACACATATGGCTTACATTTCTTTTGTCAAGCCAAGTCACTGTAAAAAGAATTATTTTCATGAAGTCTCTGAAATTATGAACACCTACAAGATTCAGATTAGATGTGCTAGTTTTTTTCTGAAATATTTGGCACTTGTCAAGGATTTTGAAATAAGACTGGTAGCAAGCAAGGGAATCAAATTAGTTTTTGCTTGCTTGTCCAGATGATTTATATGACTGAGTCAGCATGAGTATTAGATCCACATTGATCTTCAATCATGGAAGTAATTGTGTTAGGTTCAGCACTCCAAGTTGTGTGCTGAATCAAACAGACCCCCTTCAAGCAGTATATATTCATGGAAAATTGGAGAAAAAACTCCCCTATATAACCACCCCACACACCCAACAGTATGAAATCCATGAACTTAATATAAAACCTGGTGTCTTTGATGAATACCATTCACAGCTATTTGAGAACCAATGCCCAATTGCCAAGTAGATTAAGGATTTGGTGTCCACACTTAAGTGTGATAGTCAGCAAACAAAATGAATGGGAGGGAGGCACCACGGGTGGCCACCCATGGCCAGACTTTAACTACGTCTGCCTCAGGAAATAAGGAGGTTCCTCCTCCTGTTCATTTAGCTGCTTTGCCACGAAATCACTTTCTTTTTACATTGAGCTGATCTCCAGGGCAGAAGAAGTGGGCCAAGGACTAAGGCATTCAAAAAATTCTCTCTCACTTTACAAAAGTAGTGGTGTTCCTTACTGAAATACGATACTGAGAGAGTGGTAGAAAGTGCCGTGGTTCGAGTCCCTCTGGGTTACTGGAAAAATATGGTGATGCACATGTAAGATGGTTTGGCAACTGGCAGTTCATCGTCAAGAAGACAAGGACCCCACTACAAAGTCACCTCTCCTTTTCAACTGCTACTTCCAGCCATTGGGCCAATAATTTCTTATACCAGTATAAGCTCTCCTGAAACAGAAACATGACACATTGCCATAGCAGTCAGCTGCTGACTCTGTTAGGCTTGGCATGTGTATTGATAGGACTTTAACAGTCTTAGGCCCATTGATACGCTGCCATTAATGGTTGGAAAAAAATCTCTAAAATAAGAACTGTTCCAAGAGTCAGTTGTAACTATTCTTGTGCTTCAATATGTTTAAATTAACTTCACAAATAGCTTGAAAACACTGTTCTGAGTAAGGAGTGATAAAGCTTGGTAGTACTTATGTTTTACATGATGTTTTATTGCTCTGAACATTTTATTTGATTACAAAGGCACACACCAAAAAACACCAAGTGCTCAAGTCTAACAGTATGTGCTTGTTTTCTTTCCTTTCAAGCTGATTACAAAAAAATCCTATTGATTGTATAATTTCACAGTTTCTTTCTTGGGATTTCACTGGGAAAATTCCAATGAAATGGATTTGGCTGATGCAAAGCTGGAATTTTGGTAAGTACTGCACATGTAGTTAGTACCTTTATACACTGGCGGTGAATTGGTGATTTGCAGCATGCTTTACAACTGAAAAATATGTCTTTAATGTACTACTACCATGCCAGTGGCATTGTATGGCCTCATTTGCTGCCTTACCCCAAAATTTCCTCAAAGAGGTCTGACCTATACCTTTTTGACTTTTACAAAATATACTTAACATTCTTTTAACAGCTCTAAAGAACTGGTGTTGTATCATATAATAGGAACCTGCAGAAAAAAAGCAGCAGTATACTATGCAGGGTTACCTGTTGAAATCCTGCTTACATACAGGAACAACATAATTGTTTTATGGGCATAAAGAGCAGGTCACACTACTTTTAATTATGAATTATTACCCATGGATAAAATGCCCACCATGAGAGAGAACTATTATTTAACACTTAACATGAGTTAATATATGATCTTATGTATCTGAAAAACATTACTTAAATCATTCAGCTAATAATTACCAACTGGTATTCTGATCACTTGTGTTTTCAAATCTGGAAGGGCTTTTCCGTGCTCCAGATATTTCATCATGTCATTGCAGCTTAAGATCTGTGAAGGAAAAATAAGAATATAATCATAATTGAACTGCAAAACTAATACAAGAAAGATGTGCAATTAATATAAGTTACTTCTGTATTAATGCATAAAGCTCAAGAAAATGTGGACGAACTGAAAGTCTTCATTCATACATGACACAGCTGTATGTTTGTTAATACTGAGATTTGTTAGCAGGGTTTACCTGATTAAGTGCTGAAATTATTGCTGGAGACCTATGTACAAATTGGGGAAAGGGGAACAGTGGTGGTATATTGTTGATTATATCCAATTTATTGACATCTTGGGGGTCAGGTTATTGACTCTAGTAAATGACTGGATAAAGCACTGGTAGAAAAGCTTTTAAAAAAACCCAGTCAATTCAGATTTAGCAGCCGGCACATTAAAAAGCTCATCTCTTCTCTAAGGCACCAAAAGAAAAAGTTTGTTATCTAGAAGTGCGGTTATGAAGATGCATGCTAGAGAATTTGAGCTTTTCTATAGTTCCCAGAAGTTCCACTTCCTCTACCACCAAAGTAATGCAAAAAAGTGACCAATGCTGTGTGTCAGCTCATTCTGGTAATGCTTGCATAAATTTAATCACTAAATTAGCAGTAAGTGCCTGCAGATGCTTAATGTCCTGCTGATGTCTTCTGTGCAAATTGGACACATACTAATTTATTAATTTATGTACTTAACACTACAGAATTGCCAATTTTCCCAATAAGAAATTATCATTGGAGGGAGACATTTCTACAAAATTGTAAATAAAATATGTTTATGTTACAACACTCTGAAACTGAAAAGGAAAAAAACCAAGAAGCTGAAATTCCTTATTTTTTAAAAAATTGTCTACTTCCATCAAATGCACCTTATTAAACCAACAAATGTTTAAAGCGTGTGTGCAGTTCAAAATCTAGTCAAGAAGATATTCCAGGATGAGCTTAACTTTCTACTCTTCTGTATGTTTAGGTGGCTTACCTTATTCTACTGATTTTATTTTTTGTCTGATGATTCTTTTTAACCAAATTTTTTATGAAGAGACAACTTTCTGGGGAAAAAAAAGGTAAAGTTTTTTTGTGATAAGGTGTAGGAGAGATAATCTTACTAAAAAACCATCTAGGCAACAGAGGGAAGCAGTCATACAAGTTGTAGTGCCCTCTGATAACATGGCTCAGAGGTAATGGGAGCTATGAGGCAGCTAAATTACAGCTTCTCCGTGGACCAAACACGCAATTTCCAGTTTCTGGAGAAATGGGGGAGGGGGAGAGGGAGTGGAGGAAAAGCAGTTAGTTTTGGGGAGAAGTTACAGTTCTTTATCATAAAGTTTCATTAGAAATACTAGTGAGAAAAAAATCACAAGCATCTTTATACACACACATCTAGGAAACTATGTATTAGATACAATATATACTATACACTTTAGTAGGTACCAAATATACACCTAGTCTCCTATAAATTGTATTTAGCTTCACACTGGCATCATTACTAACTAGAACTTGGAAAGACATTAATTTCTGGGGCCTGGGAATGACAAGAAAAGTAATATGGGAAGGCTGGAAGATCATGTACAGGAAACCAGTTGCTTAAGTGTTGTCTCTGAGTAACACCATCTGGGAGGCATTTTCCATTTAGATTAGTTTCTTTTTTGTTGTTGTTTTTGATGCTATATAACATCAATAAGTGCATATAAAACAACACCTAAAATTAGGTGAAATCAGTCTTCAAGTCCCGTGGGCCTTCCTGGGTTCAGGTAGGGTGAGGGTGCGGATAAACACCAGTGAATTCAATGAGGCTGTGTCCTGAGGGGGTGATGGGGATGAGGGTCCTGCGTCCCGAGCTCCCCTTCCCACAACCTTCAATAATAGCCATCTGCTGTTATAAGAAAACCAAGCTGATGAGTCATGTCTCTGTTGCAGATGTTTTGCCCTGCTTAGCCACAACTCAGCAAATCCCAACCGATGGCAATTTATAGCAAATACGCTGTCAGCCTGTGTAAGAACAATGGAAACAAATGAGTGGCTTGGACAGGTGCCCAACGCTGTATAGTGCAGAGGCAACCTACTTAGTCATGCTTCATGCTTCCAACCTTGGCTGGTGAATTTGCACATGCAAATATTATGGCTATTTGAAAACCTCCCAAAGCTTTGCTTTGAGTGTTTTATAAATCCGATCACTGGAATAACAATATGTAACCAAATTAATTCAAAATATATTTTCCTGAAAAGTCACAAGACAAGCCCTCTTCTTCCTTCATACCTCAAAAATAATCCTTAGCATTTGATGGGAGCTATAATGGGACAAAACCACATTGTGATGAAGAAACTAGTATGGACTACAAATTTCTGTGGCTACCACTTAGGATCAGGTCTGTGTGTGTCTGATTCATTATCAGTACTTAGGAAAGAAGGAACTTGTCCCACTTTAAATGGTCTGTGCTATGTCACATAGAACATAAGGTAACACATACTTTGTAAACGGCGAATGATACAAAGAACCAAAGCAGAGGAGCAATCCTCATATGAATTTGTAAGAGGAAACCCAACAGCTGTAGGCATCTCATTTCAAAGCAGGGAAGAGGGGATCACTGAGCCATGATAAGGCCTTATGTAGCTATGCTTATGTAACATGTCAAAGAAAACAAATAAGTTTAGCATTGTTTGTGGTGAAAGAGTAATATACTATTGTACAATTGGCCCAGCCTAACTATAAATCTTTAGCATATTTCTAAGACCACAATAAAATTGCTGACATGCATTGTCATGAAGAGGTTTAGCATCTTGCTAATTTAACATGATTTGTAGAACATACGAGAAAAAGTGCAATAATGGCATGGTTAAGACTCCTAGGGCAATGTTGAAGGTCGCCTTTGGGCCGATTTTAGAGAATGAAGTCTACTGGGGAAGAGCTGCAGGATGAAGGCACAGTAATAGGAGGCTGCTGTGACTAGTCACTATTGGGTTGGCTCAGCAAGTGACTCAGGAATGATGAATCTGTTTGGAAAATGGAGAAAATGAATCCCAGAGGGCCATAGGTCGTGGCATTCTAAGCAGGTAAACAGACAACTCAAGGATGACAAGGGGTCAGCAGAAGAAGGCTGGCATCGATGACACCAGGCCATGAGCATCAGCTGCTATGGTGGCCCTCTTCTTTTTTGCAGATCACCTTGGCCACATGCGACACCCTGAGGCCCCATGCCATGTTGTCCGGACTTGCAGACGTGGGATCAGTGA
>NW_010139168.1:0-1777 GCF_000699245.1 Pterocles gutturalis | reverse complement strand
GCCTTACTTCCAGGATATTGTCTTCCTTTAACAGTTCAAAACCAATCCAAAGACAGAACTTTTTTTTTCTTTGAGAAAAAAATCGATCCGTATGAATAAGTTCTAGTCTAGTTATGTCATACATTCCGTCAGCTTGTATTTAACAGCATGACATGCATGTTAGCAGCAAAACGAGTCGGACAATCTACTTGACATAGAAAGAATTACTTTCTTCTGCACATAAACTACTAGTTTGCTTTAGAGTTGTCATTTTGTAAAATAAATATTGCAAAGCAAATTGATTTCTTATTTCTTCTCCTAGAAGATTACAAGGACATAATCTCTCTAGTACCTCATAAACTTGATTTGATTTTTTGAAAGCTCTCTCCGGCGTATACCTTTTAGATAGGAAACGAGTTTAAGTCTTTTGATTGCAAAGTATTCTCTGCTTAAAACAAAACAAAAAGAAAAATAAATATCTTATGTATATCAGAAGATGAGAATGTAATATCTTCTCATCAGAAATAAAACCAAAACAAAGCAAAACATGAAAATGTACCAGCAATTTCCAGCTGGGAAAAACATTAAAAAATTGTGTGTATCTTAGCTTGCTTCTCTTAGACAAATTTATACATGGATCCAAAAAAGGCATAGCAGTGAAAAGAAGTGCTATGCAGTGTAGAGAATTAATAAGAAATGTTGAGTTAGAAGACACTTTGTAGAGTAGATCTGCCATCACCACAGGATATTATGGTAATATAATCTGATCCATGTTACTAAAAGAGTCTGAAAGTTTCCATTCAGATTTATACTGCCAGGCATGGATAAACTGTTCAAAAAGGCTTGCCTATTTTGGAAAGCTTGTCTCTCTCTGTCTTATTCCAGAGTTCCTACCCAGATACTTGAAAAAGACACTTTGTAGAGTAGATCTGCCATCACCACAGGATATTATGGTAATATAATCTGATCCATGTTACTAAAAGAGTCTGAAAGTTTCCATTCAGATTTATACTGCCAGGCATGGATAAACTGTTCAAAAAGGCTTGCCTATTTTGGAAAGCTTGTCTCTCTCTGTCTTATTCCAGAGTTCCTACCCAGATACTTGAAAAAGATCGGTTTACGTTTTGCTGTCACACTGTCACTTTCATTCATGTCTGCTCTGCTCTCAATTCACTCCCTGTCTGGCTATAGTAGGAAAGTGTGGCGACCATCCGGAATCAGACTCTTCACGAGATTATGATTTCTAAAATCAGCAATGGATCATCTCCAACAAAGGACGTACAAATCTTAAAACCAGTAAACCTGTATATACTGTTTATATGACTCTTTAGAAACAGATTAATCACACAAACTTTAAGCACCTAAGCAAGCTATAAGATTATAGACATTATAGACACTCTAAGACATTATAGACATCACTATAGACAATGGCAGGAGCGTGGTACCTTCAGAGGGTGAATGATTCCTCTTAAGACATGAGACATTTTCTGAGGGCATGCATCTAATACGTTTTACCTAATATGCACACTTCTTTCTCAACTGGCTATATAGCGAGCACAGGGCGTAGCCCCCCAGATTCATCAGCCCCATCAGCCACATAAATGAAACGTGATAAATACAGGCCTTGGTGTTTCAGAAGACACATCTAAAAAGACTGCCTAAGAAGGCAGGTGCTTAATGGCAAACACTAGAAACAGGCATGTGGAGGGATCTGAGTGTCCCTAACTTACAAACCATGGCTGAAGAATTTCCCTATAAGAATGTCTTGGAATAGCTGAGTAGCATTCACTCCTCTCCT
>NW_010139167.1:0-1342 GCF_000699245.1 Pterocles gutturalis | reverse complement strand
ACACTGGGAGCAGGTGGGGACAGGGACACCTGGAACAGAATGGGGACACTGGGAGCAGGGTGGGGACAGGGACAGAGGCACCAGGAGCAGGATGGATGATGGGGATACTAGGAGCAGGATGGGGACAGGGACATGGGGACAGTAGGAGCAGGGCTGCAGGGACACTTGGAACAGGATGGGACAGGGACAGTGGGAGGAGGATGGGGACACTGGGAGCAGGACACGAGTGGGGACACAGGGAGAAGGGTGGGGACAAGGACAGAGGCACCAGGAGCAGGAGGGATGATGGGGACACTAGGAGCAGGACGAG
Source organism: Pterocles gutturalis (assembly GCF_000699245.1). Taxonomy (NCBI): domain Eukaryota; kingdom Metazoa; phylum Chordata; class Aves; order Pterocliformes; family Pteroclidae; genus Pterocles; species Pterocles gutturalis. Next base: position 1,032 of record NW_010139167.1, on the reverse strand, counting down.
GACAGGGACATAGGGACAGTGGGAGCAGGACAGGTGTAGGGACACTAGGAGCAGGACGGGGACAGGGACATAGGGACAGTGGGAGCAGGACAGGTGTAGGGACACTAGGAGCAGGACGGGGACAGGGACATAGGGACAGTGGGAGCAGGACAGGTGTAGGGACACTAGGAGCAGGACGGGGACAGGGACATAGGGACAGTGGGAGCAGGACAGGTGTAGGGACACTAGGAGCAGGACGGGGACAGGGACATAGGGACAGTGGGAGCAGGACAGGTGTAGGGACACTAGGAGCAGGACGGGGACAGGGACATAGGGACAGTGGGAGCAGGACAGGAGTAGGGACACTAGGAGCAGGGCTGCAGGGACACCTGGAACAGGATGGGGGTGAGGATGGGGACATTGGGAACAGGACAGGGTCAAGGACATTGCAAGCAGGAAGGGGACAGGGACAGTGGTAGCAGGAAAGGGGCAAGATGGGGACAGGGACACTGGGAGCAAGGCTGTGGACAGGGACACCAGGAGCAGGATGGGGGTACAGGGAGCAGGGAGGGGACAGGGACACTGGGAGCCGGGTGGGGATGGGGACATTGGGAACAGGAAAGGGACAAGGACACTGCAAGAAGCAGGATGGGGACAGGGACATAGGGAGCAGGACAGGGACAGAGGCACCAGGAGCAGGATGGATGATGGGGACACTGGGAGCAGGACAGGGGCACAATGGGGACAGGGACACTGGGAGCCCTGTGGGAATGGAGGCAACAGGAACAGGACAGGGACAAGGACATTGCAAGCAGGGAGGGGACAGGGACACTGGGAGCAGGGAGAGGACAGGGAGCAGGAAGGGGACAGGGACAGTGGGAGCAGGGTGGGGATGGGGACGCTGGGAGCAGGGCTGGGGCTCACCCCCTGGGGACTCACTGCTCGAGGTGACACATCCCCCCGGGGACCCCTGAAGTCCGTGTGGGCCGGGGACAAATGGGGAGGACGGAGGGGTCAGGGCAATGTCCCCGGTGTCCCCTTGGCATGTCCCGC
>NW_010139166.1:0-25597 GCF_000699245.1 Pterocles gutturalis | reverse complement strand
CGGGGTGCGGGACGCGGGGTGCGGGACCCGGCGCACGGCCGCAGTAGGGGATGGATGGCGCCGGGAAAAACCGCCCGGCACAGGCAGCCGGAAGTGCTCTCGAAAAAAATCAGAGAAAAAAAAAAAAAATAGAATAGCATCCAAACTCTGTGTTAACCAGCAGAGGATAATCCTCCTCGTGTTAATAACAGCGTTTGATTTAAATCACTGAAATCTCGTTTTACGGGTTTGACCCTGTGAGCCCAGCAGTATGGTGAGAGGCACCGCTGTGATCTGTGCTGTACGAATCAACTGTCCCTGTGCGAGGATAAGAGCTGGGATCTGTGCCGTCTCCTGGTGAAAGGTATACGAACTTCAGTGGGACGAGTTTCCAGAATTCAAAGAAAATTTTTATCCAAGCCTCACAACGATACTTTTAAATAAATTGAAAACGAAACAAACCTGAACTATCTCGAAAGTAATAATTATTCGGGAGCAGGGAGTGTATTAGGGAGATCTAATCTTACTCTGTTTTGTTTGTTTTTTTTTTTTTTTAGCGTATATCTGCTCCCCAGTGATGTTTGTTGTCAGCCCTTAAAGACACACTGGAAAAGCAACAGTAGTTCTGAAATATGGTTACCTGCCTGTGGTCCATTTGATAATATTGGCTACCACAGTCCAATATATTTATGTGGCAATTAGGACCATCGTGTCCCTTAAGTGCCTCTCTATCTCTGGCAAGACAGGGACAGAGGTAATTAGCTGTCCTCAGACCGCCCGGTAAGCCCTCGGTGTATAAATTGCCCATTCATGCACATATGAATTATTCTTAACATCCTGTCTTTTGTAATAAATGCATCGTTATGAACATGTGAAGGGATTAGGAGGGAAAGGTAGTGTGAGCCTCAGTTTTTTCAAATAATGGATGAGCTATGCCGGGGTCTTGCCACCTCCTCAAAAGGGGACCCGTTACCTGCTTGCTGGCCGCAAACATTTCCCGCATTCCCCTTTGGCCACTAAGGCGAGACTGATGCACTGAGTATATAAAAAAATGCATGCATACGTTGTCTTCTCTGTAATGGGTTATTCCTTCTCCATTTGCACTGGGCAGAAGAACATAACCAATATGAAACCAATATGTTTACCCAAATGGTTATCCAGCTTAAAGAGAAGGGCGAGATCTTCAGAAGGCCATCTGTATTCCTCAGCTCCACTCCTGTGCTCACATTCTGCAGCCGAAACTAGCAGCATCCCACAGCTCTGTAGGATGGCCCATCATTTCAGCTTGTCAGATTCATCCTCAGGAGGAGAAACTCCCTTTGCCATGCTGACTGTCAGGCTGTGCTCTGCCAGGATCCTCTATTTGTGGCTCCCATTCTGGCAAGCATCATGGCTTGTTCAGGGCAGGCTTGCTCAGACCCTGACTGCTTTCTCAAGGCGGGTAATTTGCACTAACAGAGTTTGTCTCAACCTCATCTGTTCAACACCAGCCTCATTCCGCTGCTGCACGGGGAAATGCCCTGCCCATTCTTGGGGGGTGAGAAGGAGGCAGGACTGTCCAGGGTGAGAAGTGAGGCTCAGGCGCTTGCATGCCTTTAAATTGTTCCATTGCAGTTGGGCAGGGGTGATCATCAGTACGTTTTGGAAGTCTTTGCTTGCTTCACTTCTTATAGTTTCTTTATCTAGCTGGGCTGATCTCCAGGGGCTAGGGAAATCAAGAAAATATATGTATTGGTTTTTGCAGATAGTCTTTCACATATATGTGTTCAAGTGCCCTGTGCAGTTAAAGGAGTCTCTGTCAGCTGCAGCTTGGACAATGACCCTTTGCCTGGATATTGATGCTTCCAAATGAGATCATCATTGTGCTGCATGAGATGAGGGAGGCAAGCAAAGCAGCGTCCTTGAGAAATGACTATGAACAATCTTAAGCAAATACATTGCACTCCTTGTGCATAAACAGTGAAAGCTGTCAAGCTTTCTTCTCTTCTCCTTTCTGCCAAAGCAGTCTTGTTCCATAGGTTTACATACTCTGGCCAGCTGTTACCAAAGTGACCAGAGCCTTGAAGCATCCCCATTTTTGAGAGTCCATGTGGAGACAGTGTGGTCAAGGGTCTTGTTTTCAGCCCTGTACTCAGCTCTTGCCATTTTTTGTTCAGCACACAAAAAGCAAGGAACCTGGAACAAGTGCAGAGAGGGGTTATGGAGTCTCCATCTTTGTAATTACTTAAAACTCATCAGAGCAGGGACATAAGCAATCTGCTCTTTATTTTAGGTTACTCCTGCTTTGAGCAGGAGGTTGGACCACATGCTTTCCAGAGGTCCTCTCCAAACAAGATTTTTATAGATTCTGTGCTCTAATGGGCCAAGGCATCACCTGTGCTCCAGGGTTTGGGGGAAAAGGCTGTGACTCTTTCTGGGGAAGGAACCAGTTTCTGCACAGCCAGAACTGGAATGCATTGATTCATTTGAGGACTTCTTTAACCTTCAGCCAGTAGTCATGGTGGAGTGGTTCTACCAATGCTGTTGGACTTGCAGAGGAAATTTTGGTCTCCCAAGTACCTGTTGGATATCTTCAGCTTGAAGTCACTGATATGGTGCTAGTGAGGAACCATTAAGTGAAAGTGCTGAAGTTCGTCTGAGAAAGCCTGACTTGAGTGATGTGTTGCTGCCTTGTAACCAGCAAGAGAAGATGGTTATAGCATGTTGGATGCAGCAGAAAAATGCCCACTGCTTCCTTTCTTGTGCATGGGAGAATGAGACAGAGATCTACAAGGCAACATAAAATGCCTAGACCAGATCATATTACTCTTGTGCAGTTTCGTTCTCATGAGATTTTGTAAAGATAACTTAATTTTATCAGAATCTCTGTGAAAAATACTTTTTTCCCCCCTTAGGATCCTGCTAAGTTCACTTTAAGAAGACTGTATTCTCAAATGTCTGTAAAAGCTTTTGGCCTCAGGTTCTTGTTAACTTCTCTGCCTTCTCTTTGCAGACATGGGTAAGGAGCGGTTGGGTGATGCCAATGGAGCAGACAATGCCGAGACCTACAGTGACAAAGACACAGACCAAAGGAGTTCCCCAGACATGACTAAAGCCAAAAGTTGCTTCACCCCTGAAAGCCCTGAAATCGTTTCAGTGGATGAGGTTGGTTATGCAGTTCAGAAAAATGGTGGGAGCACAGAGAGCCATCCAGACAGTCCCAAGTACCACCCAGAGCAGAACCACCTCCTGATAGAAGGTCCTTCTGGGACAGTTTCTTTACCTTTCAGTTTGAAAGCCAACAGACCTCCGCTTGAAGTCTTGAAAAAGATTTTCCCTAACCAAAAGCCAACTGTGCTGGAGCTGATCCTGAAGGGGTGTGGCGGTGATCTGGTGAGCGCTGTAGAGGTTCTCCTGTCCAGTCGGTCTTCGGCGGCCAGTGGGGAGAGAACTTCTGCAGAATCTGATGGTCTTGTTTTGCCCTCCAACGGACACATTTTTGAACACACGCTGAGTTCGTACCCTATCTCCTCTTCCAAGTGGTCTGTGGGCTCAGCATTTAGGGTTCCCGACACACTGAGGTTCTCTGCTGATTCCAGTAACGTAGTGCCAAATCCTCTGGCTGTACCTTTGCAGCACCCTTTCCCTCAGCCACCACGCTACCCACTGATGCTGAGGAGCACTTTGGCAAGAAACCAGTCCAGCCCATTCCTGCCCAACGACGTCACCCTGTGGAACACCATGACACTGCAGCAGCAGTACCAGCTGCGGTCCCAGTATGTCAGTCCTTTCTCTAGCAACTCAGCCAGCGTTTTCCGAAACTCGCCTATCCTTCCTTCCCGCTCATCAGAAGATCCTAGGATCTCGATCCCTGATGATGGGTGTCCTGTTGTGTCCAAGCAACCGATTTACACAGAAGATGAGTATGATGAAAGGTCTGATTCTTCAGACTCAAGAATACTCAACACATCTTCTTAGACTGACATTCAACACATGGTAGCTAAGTGATGCTTGCAGTGCAGATGAACTACTGGGCCCTAGGAGAAGGGACACCTACTCTATGAAACCCTTGCAATTGTATTAAAAAGTGACTTTGCTTGGTATTGTACTGTAGCAATAAAGACATAACTTATTTAATTTCTTGCACTTCACTGGATAATGCCAAATAGCAACACTCTGGCTTTAGTGCTGAGTGTGTTACAAAGGAAGGCTTTATGGCTATCAGTTATGGGACTCTGGAAGACTCATAAGTGAAACAGAAGCCCAATGTCTACTTTGTTCCTTAACTCATAAAAATGGGGATGTTAAACTAGAATACTTGAATGCCATTTTATAAGAGAGAACTCCTCAGGACATAAGAAATCAAACATGCATAGTTCAACTGCAAATGGACTAAAACAAGGACTGTACAATCTTATGCCAGTGATCACCCTTGCAGTGAAAGAAAAGGCAGAAGAAAGAAATATGCACATGAAACTAGCATGAGCTGCCTCTGTGCCACTTGAGCTTGGACGCTTTTCAGAGAAATGATATTAAGAGTTATTCTTTTCCCATGGCTAGGTCGAAACGCGTAATGTCAGTGTAAAACCAATTACATCTGTGAATTGCATGAAGTGTATTGTGAAATGAACACAAGATTAAACATTGTCAGGTTAATGTAGCATGCTAAGGACTCTAGAAAAACAAACTAAGATGGTGATCTTGGTTTATGTCATTTATACTGGGCAAATAACATTTCTGAAGATAGAAAGCTGATTAATCCTCAGCCAGTGTTAAAATGTCCAGCTCCAGCAACTGCAGTCAAGGGAAGCTTTTTTTCTCCGTCTCTGGGTTCTGCTTGCCTACCTTCTAGCTTGCAACTGAGATTAGGCAAATGTTGTCATCAGGGAAGCTGAGGTCTTTTGAATATGTAGTGTAGACACTTCCAAGCTCAGATGAGTAAAGCAGAGCTTGCTACAGTCACAGCAAGCAGAAAAAAAAAGCCTTCCCAACTATTCAGAAGCATCTTTTCTCCTATACTGTAGAAATAGAAAGAAAGACATAGGGTGTAATGGCAGGCTTTTATTTAAAATAGTATTTAGCCAAATAGTAACTTCCCTAAATCTAGAAGAATAATGGTTTGAACAATTTATTGCATGTTTGCATGCATTTATTACACTGCATATCTTATGTGTGTCAGAGTAACATTAGGAATTGCTTCTGTTGAGGAATGCCACTAAATTAATTGTCCACTTAGAAGTTTGTTAAGGTTTTAGTGCCATTTTTTCAACTGTTCGCAAGTGACCACATCTGCTTGGTGGTTGGCTTTTCCAAAACACACCTCTGAATGCAGATGAAATGTCTGTCAGGCCTGTGAGGTGCATGGGTTAGTCCCACACCTCAAAAACAATTGTGGCTGCCCTGAAGTCGGACTCTAAAGCAGATGGGCTTTAAATCTGTAATACGTATCAGGTGTCTTATTGAGTGTCATTGCTGATACGAATGCCTGTGTTCTCATTTGGCATTTCATGTTTTGTAAGTTTTGTGCACCCAGTGAATCTTGCATTTTCTAATGGTACTGAATATGCACAAAAAGAAGGAGAATAAAATAAATAATTATTTTATTTTCCTTAGGGGATATATGAACAGAAATATACTTTTTCTTGCATAATTTTTGAACCTGTTCAGAAAAGTGATTTGTTGGTAACGTTAGAGAGCAAAGTCAGAAAGGCGGTGGGAGAGAGGAAAGCAAATAAATAAATTCCCTTGTGGAAGTATAAATGTGAAAACATCTGGAATTTTCATAAACACGGAATTACAGTTTTGTACTGATGTATTTGCCTGCACTCACATGGCACTTGTAAAGATATTAATCTTCCAGCAACTCCAGAGGGAAAAACAATATGTAAAATAGGCTGATCTTGCAAACAGAAAGGGATGATGAGGTAGTGAAATGCCGTGCTCCAACATCATGAAGAAATTGTCAAAGGCTAGATAAGTGCAGATAGATCCAGGAGCTCTGGTTTTGAGATTGTGACCTTACACACTGTGGCCTGTGGCTTTTCAGAGAAGAGAATTTTATCACCTTGGAATAGGGACACATCTTTCAAAGAAAGGTGACCCTTGACTGAACTGGAGTGAACTATTATCACACTTGTGAAAAATGAAGATTAGGCGGTATGATTTTTTAAGTAGATCTCATTGATAAACCGTTTTCTGAAAAAGTAAACAAGTTAAAATTATCTATGTCCAATGTGATAAAATGTTACTTGATTCAATTCACAATTATATCTTTTTTTTTTTTGAAATGAAGTAAACCTAAAGCTGTTCAAAATCAAAATGCAAGTTTTGATGTTGAACAATGGCTTTTGTTTGACCACACAATATTTTCACTATCCAGAAGATTATTTTTTCAGAAAATATGGATCAGCATGCAATTATATCTTTGAGAAATTATTCACCCATCTATATTTTCCAGGCTGGCACTACAGGCAAATATAACTTTTAGCTTCTAGCTGCCACACAGCAAGGAACCCTTGGCATGTTGGCAGGACCCCTTTCTGCCTGGACAGTGCTGGGACCTGTTCCTCAGACCCTCACCGTGATGGTGGGGGATGCCCACCCACTCCCACCCTCAGTGCGGGCAACCAAGGGGTGAGGGAGTCCCTTTTCTGCAGGACCCCTGGGTAGTCCATCCAGCCAGGGACCATGGTGGCCACCCCAGAGCTGGTGGGGTCCTAGTTTGTCTCAGGCCGTGCTGTTCCCCGGGGTGGGTGACAGCAGCAGGGCTGTGTCCTGCACCTGCAGAGCGCCCACGGGGGTGCAACATCCTTCCCACGGCCCCGGGGCCTGGGGGAAACGCTGCAGGCATGCCACCCAGGCCCTGGGTTTTCCAGCTCTATCTTGTGGTAAAAAAAAAAGGTATTTCCATGTCTGAGCAGATCCTTCCTGCTGTGGAAGGAAAGAGGAGTATGGATGAGGGGTGTAAAGATGAAGGCATTGATGCTCAGCAATCCCCAGGGGAAAAAAAATGAATTTAAACACCAGGAAAGATGGCTTGAGCCTGGTGAGGACTCTGCTGAAGCCCAGAAACTACGGGGTCCTTTTTTTTCTTTTTTTTTTTTTTTCATGCTAGAGCAGCTGTGGCTTCCTTGGAGCAAGAGAGCTTCACCCCTTGCCCTCTGCACAGCTCCTGCTCACAGCTGAGCAGCTGCTCAGGTGCCTCTCTGGGATGCCCCGAGGCTGCTTTGTCTCTTGTCAGGAAGGTGATGTCACTGTCAGCTCTCAATGGGTGTACACAAAACTCACAGGCAATGCCACGGGAAAGCTGTCTCTGCTCAGGGCTCTGCCTGTCCTCAGCAGCAGGGCAGGCCCACCAGGGACCAGAGCAGCTCTGCAGAGGCTGATTGCTGCCCCAGAGGCACGCTGCTTCATCTCTGCTCCTTAAGCTGTGGACAAGGTCAATAAGGCCAAGGATAATGTAAACAACAACAATAACAATTTCTCCCTGAGAGGAGTGCTGTGGAAAGGCCTAATGGGTTGCTCACATTCTCCATCAGCTCACATAGCTGTAGATAAGGGAAGAATCAAGGTACGGGGTAAGCACGGTGCAATGAGTCTGCCTGGCCTCAAATTGCTCCCTGACTTGCCTTTGCTGGTAGTTGTGCTGCTCTCTCTGGGGGTCCCCAGCTTGTACCCATTATGGGTCTGAAGGGGCACCACTGCAACAGTTGTTGGATGCTTGGTGAACAGGCTCACCTCACTTTTGTGCTGACACCTTTGAAAAATGACTTTGATTCTCTCAGTATACTGCTTCAGTGATTCATTCTTTGTGTGCATTTACTCAGTGGACGTGAGTGAGGAAATAAGACTGATGCTAAATTTATATGTTAATTTTAATATTGAAGCTATCCTGTATTTGAAGAATAAGATCAATTCTTCAATTTCATTTCTTACGTGGTATTGCATATTGTCATTACTGGAAAATAAAATTATTTCTGAATGCATACTATCCAAACTTCAATTTTAGTGGACATGTAACTTTGAAGCATCATTCTTCTCCCTTCCCTATAACAACTAACTTAATACAGTATTTTAACATTCTCGCACTAGTCTGCCACTGGAAGAAAACAAAGATAAGCCTTTTCACCCGAAATGGTGTTTCGTTAATGTGCTCCCTGCAGCATTCGGCACTGTCACAGGCAGATTTGATGCATGACTCAGCAGCTCCGTGCAGGCTGTTGTACCTATGATAGAACAGGAACCTCAGTTAAGAATTGCATCCCTCAGTAGTGGCTAATTCTCTTAATTTCCACAATAGCAGCAGCCCTCGAGATTCTTAGCCACAGCTATACACCAAGCATACCTGTATACAGGATTAATCCTGACCTGAAGTGGAGGATCAAACCCTTGGAGCACCACCAGGAAGCAGATCCTGTAGAGGATGGATACGGAGCACCACATGCATAGAAAGATTTGGCACCTACAGAGGGAGGTGTACTTTAAGGAGGTCTGCTGCCAGATACCAGGCTCTTCTGCACCTGCAACAGAAAGAAAATATTTGCAGCATCTTTGGTAGTGTGTTTTGCTATTTTTATTTTTTCTTCACAAGCTGTGCAGGAGATCAAGTTGAGGGATGGATAGCAGGAACCTTTGCAAGGTCACGTCCTTGCCCACTAATCTGAGGAAGATCTCACAGGTCAGTTTAAATTTCAGGTGTCTCTTTCCCGCTCCATAAGGTATCTGCTACAAGGATTATCTGAAAATTCTTAAAAATCTTAAATAGGAGAGAAGAGCATAGTATTTACCAGAGCATGTAGTATAAGATTTTGTTTCTGATTTATTCTCTCCCAGAGAGAGAGGCTAAAACTTTTCAATAGCTGAGCAGTGCCTGCCTTCAGCAAGAAAGTTCCCCTGAAAAACTGAAGTCAGGATAATCCTGAGATAATCCTGAGTCAGCCACTGACATACAGTGGATAAAAGTTGTGAGACCTAAGGTAAACACTGTTTGGGTTCTTTCCATCTGTCATATTTCTGACCCTGTGGGCTTCATACATTCCAGCTTTCTCCTCTGTGACACTCTGATGAAACTAGAAATCTTGTGAAAAAATTATACTAACTACCCTTCTTTTCCCTAAAGGCAGCAAATACATGAGTCAGCAAATGATTGAGAATGAGTGAGAAAGCAGAATTTAAGACACAAGAAAGTTTATTCTTTCTTCTAATCTTCTACAGCCCCGCTTGGGGGGCTCAGTCAGGGAGGTCTGCAGGCTCAGGAGGAGCTAGTCTCCTGGTCTGTGGGCACACACACTGTCACTTCTCCCCGCAGTATTCATCTCAGTTTGGGGGCTGCAGCCCCCTTGGGAGTGGGTGCGTGTCACAAGACAAGGCAGTGAGAGAGTGAGTAGCGTGACAGCAGCATGATTGTGAAGGCACTTAATGGTAACTAATGGAAGAAGTTACTTTCCTGCTTTGTTGCATGCAGCAAAGCTCAAACTCACTTTCAGAAACATCTGTTTTTTCTGGAGCCTAGTCCCCCTGCCTTGCCTGCACATTGCTGAGATTCCTTCTTGCCACAGTGAATTTTTTTTAAGAGTAAGATAAAACTCAATGTATACAGAGAAGTATAAAAGAGACACTGAAAGACACAGAAATACAGAGAGATGTACTTTCTTGTTACTTCTCAAATCTAAATGTTTTTATCATTTATAAAGGTTACGTGACTGATGTGACAATGGATGCAGAAGCAACTTTGATGGGACATTATACCTGAAGGACTCCTGCCATAAAAATTTAGGTTCCTGTTCTTCTGCCTCTGCATGTTAACCTCTTGGCTCACTCACTAGGAGCAGGCACCTGGAGGGTGCTCCAAGCTGTTCACATGGCACAACTAACATCTCCCCTGGGAGCTGGAACCGATGGATTCTCACCTTGAACCTGCCTTGTTCCCCAGTAATATAAGGGCAATGCTTAATGTCTAGTACAGCTACATATTAGATGCATTGAAAAGCAACACTTTCTCAAGAAGGACAGTTCCTAAGCAACGTAAAATTATTCTACATGGCTCCATACTTACTGAAAACCCTTTCCAGGAAACTTTAATGCCCTTATAGATTTTGCCAAACTCACAGCTAGCTATTACACTTTAAACTATGTGGCTTAGTTGCTAGTACATATATGATCAGCTGTGTGTAACTTAAAAATTTCTTCCTTGCTCATTCCTCTGTACTTGCTTTTTTTCTAAGAGTCTGCAGAGGTATAAACAAGAGGAACATGTGGACACATGTATTCTGCTTCTTCTAGCTCCATTGCAAAATAATTGATAACTGGGGACGGTGGGCTGGTGGGGAGGAGAAGTGAATTTATTTTGAATTTTTGTCAAAAACATAAATACTGCAAAACATACGTGATATTTCTGAAGGTCTAAAGGGAGGAGGGGATTGGTTTCTCTCACCCACACATACCTTCTTCTGCTATTCTCACCTATACTGAGTGAACAGAGAGCAGGCATCACTCAACACAATCCTTGTGAGCAAGTGGGGATTGGGTTGCATTTGGGGTTGCTTTGTGGAACCCTGAAACAAATTAGGAGCAAGGGAGGGGATCATTTCTGACCTTCAATGGCTTCCGGGGGGGTGGTGGTTCCCCAGGTCCAACCCTGCACTGTGAGAGTCAATGTGTGCGTTGCTGTTACCTTGAGAAGGGAACAGAGTGACCTACAGAAGCCAGGAGGTGAGAGGGGCTGGTCTCACTGTCTGCCTGTGTTCATTCCTCCTTCCCCCTCCTCCCCTGAAAGTTCACTGCATGAGGTTTTAGAAGACTTGCGTGATGTATGGATATGGAAAACTATGACTAATTCCCCAGGTGATTGGTATATATTTAACATCCAAAATATCAAGCACGCATCCTGCTTGTTGTATTATTGTCTGGTGTTCATGTATTTCCTGATTCAGTCATCACTGCTCGCTGCTGCTTTAACAGATTTTCACTTTTTCTGCTGTCCTGATGGTCTGGCAATACGGAAAAAACCTGTGGTCGTGGGTGTGCTGAGAGGCAATACAGTCACCACTATCCTGCACTTAGTGGTTGTACTCTGACTCCTCACCTTTACAGTAATGTTCCTTCAGTTTTTCACACACTTTCTGAGGCCTGAAAGCACAGGCCCACGCCAATTTACTGTGAGCTGGTTTTAATTAATCTGCAAATGGTTAAAATTACTCCCTGGAGGAACTTCAATTGCTTTTTTGGTTTCACCAGCACCCCAAAAAATTCCTAACACTGAAGAACTCCAGTCCTTCAGCCCAGCGCTCCCTCCTCCTCCTTCAAATTGGCAAAGCACAAATTCAGGCGAAAATGTGAACTGTCTGTACAAGATATTCGAGAGCTCCTTGGGAAATGGGTTATATTTTTCCCTTCCAAATATCTGGAATTGCAACTGTCTTTGAATGCATCCCTGAGCAGAACCTAGAGGACAAAGAGCCAGCCACAGACAACTAACTGTAAGTTATCTTATTCAAACACACATCTAAAGTAAATGCAGCCCTGCACAACTTGACCTGGACATCAGACGGCCTCGTCTTCGCACAAAATAAGTCAGCCAGGCGCTACTTCCCCCAAACACGGGTCGGGTCTGTAAGGGCCGAGGAGCGTTAGCTCATTTGAGACGGGAACCGGGGACAAAGTGCCTTTACGACCCCGGACCACCGCTCCTCGGGCTCTCTCCCTCTATCCGATGGCCCCACCTAGTGTCAGCGCCGCCACAGCGCGGCCCCCCCGCCTCGCCCCAGGGCATCCCCCGCCGCCTCGCTTGTACTGAATGACGTTACAGCTCGGTGACGTTCTAGGATGACGTTATAACGAAGTGGGACGGATATGTCCTCCCCTAATTCCGCGTGGCCCTGGCAGCTGGGCCAGGGGTGGGTTTGGGGGCTGCTTTGGTGCCCCACAGCTCAGAGAGGTGAAGGGCAGAGCGGCAAGGTGGGGGTCACCAGGGCCCCCTCTCTGCTGCTGTGAGCCCCTGTTTTTGCAAACATGAAGGCAGACATGAAGCAGCACCGCAGGTGCCAGCTTATCCGCAGTCGCTGCCCGAGCCAGGCATGTTTCTGAAGCTCTGATTACCAGACCAGCTTTGATAAGGAAGGACTCTGGGGGCAGATGTTTCCAGGAGGTCAGCATCAGTGGCTCCCCACAGCTGGGCTTTAGTCCTCCTAGGGCTGGCCTGGCAAGGCAGCGAGCACTGCCGCATAACGGCTGCACTTGCACGAGCGGGCATGGTGAAGGCACACAAAAACCCCCTGCGTGTGAGACTTTGCAGTCTCGAGGAAGCATCAGGGCAGCCTCTGGACAGAAAACCCACTTCTTCTCCTGAGCTCCAGCACTTTCAGAGCAACCCTCCTGTGTTCACCAGCACACGGGTGAGAGAAATAAATGGCTCTTGCAACACACTCTGAAAATCAATAAATGAGGCTGGCTGTGTCAGGTTTTACTGTTTGAAAATGGTTGGTCCTGTGAACTCCTGGGAGAAGTACTCAGTAACACTGAGCTGCCAAATGTTGCCCCCAGTTTTGTTTCTGTCTAGATTCACTGTGTGGACTCATATAAAATGTGTGACAGTAGTCAAAGGCTTGGGTGATGATGGCTAGGTCCTCTGTCAAAAGAGACATAAGTTGTGTGGCAATACATAAAATAAACGAAGCAGTTCTCAGGTAGCAACACAGAAAGACACTTAGATTATGTACCTTGTTCATAATGTGTGAGCAAATAATTTGTAAGCAGATTAGTAAGCACAAATACAGGATGAAATTTCACTGTCACTTGTGCTTGGAGTGATTTATCCTGTATTACTCTCTGAGGAGATCAATCTGGTGGAGAAGATGTTGCCTTTACCCCTGAATTTCCTGTCGTCCCTGAATGTAGTTTATATCTGTGCCTGAGGTTTTATCCAGAAGTCACTCCAGTAGAGAAAGCCGCTTCTCTGAGCAAGTGAACGGAGCCCTCTGCAATCAGCCTGTGCCACCTCCCTTCCCAAAAGAAGCTATCTGTCTGGCTTCTTCAAGAGGAACACAGGCAGTTTGATGTGCTCCTTGTACAAAAATGATGCAGACCTTGTCTTTTCAGTGTACTAATAAAATAAGTCTTGTGCTAAAACTTTTTCTAGTAGCACTCCATTTGCCTTGCTTCTTGCTTAACCCTACCAAAATTCCTATATAAACCAATGCAACCTGTGAGGCTGGAACTGTTCAAAAGGTTGTCATGGAGGCTATTTCAAGAGGTTAAGGTCAAGAAAGATCTCATAATACGCTACTACATTTCAAGAACTACAGGGAATTCTTCATTAGTGAAGAGTTCAAAGCTTTGTATTGCAACGCTACCTTAATCCTGCCCACAACAACAGGGGGCATGATGATAATGATTGATAATGATAATGATAATGATAATGATAATGATAATGACAATGGGGGTGACAAGGAAGAAGAAGAAGAAGAAGAAGAAGAAGAAGAAGAGAAAAAAGAAGAAGAAAAAGAAGAAAAAAAGAAGGTGAAAGCAGGGCTGAATCAGGGCACAATTGTCCTTCCACAGTAAAGGGCCTCCGTACACTCTGCTTCCACTGATAAACAGAATGGACACGGGAGTAAATTAAGTCTTTGGTTTTGATCCTTGGGTTCAGTTTTCATTGATGAAATTAAGCAAATGAAAGGACAGATCCAAACTATGCAACCTTGAGAATTCTGCATATGAATCAGTATTATCTGCTGCCTTGAGCTCTCTTGATGGGCTTCAAATTCATCCTCTGTGCCTTAAAAATGTCCTAAACTGACCAGTTTTGCACTGAGATGGAGGTAGGTTTGGTGACAAATTTGATGTGAGACTCAGGCTGTCATACTGTATTTGGGTTCCATTCCATATAATGTTTAAAGTTCCTCAAGAAACAAGCTGCATATTTCTTATTTTGTCATATAATCTTTTTTCATTAACATATTAGTTGCTGCTTTCCAGATATGTGACCTCAAAATCCCAAGATAGCTTTTGAACAGATCCTCAAGTACCTATACATTGCCTTCTCAGGGTGTTGGACCATTCTTGGCACACGTTTCACTGTAGGCAGGAAGATTAACTCATAACCCAACACAATGAGATTATTAGCATCACTGTCATGCACACAGAGACACAACCATTAATAATGGCATTGGAACACAGCTGCAACAAGAACTACAGAAGTCACCAAACTCCATCTAGTGGGAGAAAATCAGAAACAAACAAACAAAAGATGCAGTAATGCCATTTGCCTTAGATGCATATGCCATGCACACACAAAAACACACACAACTTTGCTTTGAACTCCTCATTCACAAAAAGTTGAAGATGTCAAAGGTGTTTTGTTTATCCTATTTGACTGTGGAAGGTGGCCCAAAGAAATAAAGAAGGAATACTTCAGGAAGCCATATGCCAAACCTTTGGCTCATCAAGTGTCTCAGGTTATCAAGGCACCTGATATTACCTTTCTCCCTTGTCACTCAAAAAATCTATTCTTTTTCTAAGCTTGTACAACATATGTTGTAAAATTTTTTTGCTGCTATGCAGTAAAATGGTAGCAGTGGGAGGAAAGTTAACTAGTGTCTGATCAGACCAGAGATGTCTGGCAACGTCAGCTGTCTTGCATACATGTGGGTGGTGTGTATGCCCTTTTAACTGAGGTTCTCCAGCACTGGATTGCTAGATGCTTTTTAATACAAAGAGGCAAACCTTTTTACCCAGTTACCTCTGTCTTGGACATTTTAAGCCCTTCTTTTGACACTATTTATCTTGAACTCTCTTGGTTATAGTCAATATTAGATTGCTTCACTGTGCTCTATCAGAGAATAAACTGTAACTCTGCCTGGAAAGTGAAGCTAGTGCCGAATACAGCACTTTGTTTCACATTCTCAAATGACAAACATTTTGTAGTCAAAATAAAGTGTCTGTGTTAATGCCTAGTGTATCTAGTGGAATGAAGATTTTCTTTACTTCTCTCTCTTCATGCCAAACATTCTGTGCTGCATCCTGCCTGTGGAGCAGCTCTCTTGATGGGTTTCAAATTCACCCTCTGTGCCTTAAATTAGCCTAACTGTGCTGCTATCTGGGACATGCTAAGGTCTTGATTTTGAAGTGAGAGAGGGGTAGTGTGGGATTGGTTTGGTGGCGGGATGTTTTCTGGTTTGTGAAAAGCTGCCTTTTTTTGTTTTCTTTGCTACATGTAGGCAAGGTGCCTGCTTAGAAAAAGCCTACCTCCCTGTTTGCTTTTCCTAATAATAGAGCTGAAAAACTTAGTATGAAACATAAGTCATCCCCCACATCTGAATCTGCCTTTTTGTTTAGAAATACATATATTAATGCAAGCTGCAGAAAACCAGTTCAGGCACTGCTGCTCTTGATTGCAGACTTTTGATGCTAGATGTGCTTGGGTTTAAATATCATGCCAAATGTCTTGGGTGCACAGGAGCAAATGCAGTCACGTTACCCAACACATGTCACAGTAAGCTTTGACATATCCAGTGAATGCCACAAGTACTGGTACCAGTGAGCCGGGAGGGGACTGAGAAATTCCCAGTGGAAGACAGTTACAGGGATGGGCTAAAGCTGTCAGAACAGGAACAGCTAGGAGTTAGCCTGGACTCTCTGTGACCCTTTTCCACCCTCATAAATGATAGGATCCGGTGAAGTAGGATGTAAGGAAAACCTATGGCATTGGGTTATATGCTGTACTTTTCTCTGTCTCTGTGTCTGGAGCAAGTACAGAGATGACCCTGCCCAGAGGCAGGGAGCCGTGGGAGCATTTCTTGTACATCTCTCTTCAGCTGAGCCCTCCCTTCAAAGTGCACAGGAAATTTCCATTGCCACCTCTCTTCTGGTGATTCCTATTGCTATTCCTACTCTAGATATGGGAAGGACAAGACTCAGCCAGTTCAGTAACCTTCCTGTAATTAGGGGAAGAATATACATTTGGACATTTTTCCCCCATTAAAGCAGCTAATGTCATGGACTTTGATAAAACGTTCGTGTTGGGAGAGGTGGCATTAATGTCCAGTATTTCTGGCCTAATTTGCTCTGGCTTGTGTGCTTTATCTTTAGGACATAGGCAGTAGAGGACACTCACAGTGGTCTGATCTGGCCTTGCTGCCTTATTTTAGGGCCTTGATGAACCTCTTTTTGTGTGGATACTCAGGACACCAGTGTTTTGGGAGAGAGTTTCTGTGGAGAAGCTGGTTGCCTGTCTCCAGCACGCAAGAATCTAGGGAGCAGTAAGTCATGCAAGTGGTTGCAGGCTTGTTTTCTAATCTCATATTCAGTTTCTTCTCAGCAGGTCCAACCCGTGCTCTTTCTGTGTAGAGCTACCTTGTTCTGGTTTGTTTTGAGTTTGAGTAAGACATTAATTTTACTGAATGACTGCTTTGCTTTGTGTTTGCCTATTCTGAGGACTTTGGCTGGCCCAGAGACCCACTGAAGGTACATTTAATAAATAGCATTGCATTACAGTGAAGTGAGTTCACCATGTAACACTTTTGAGTGGTGCACATAAAACGAAGACTAAACCAAAGACAGTAATAACTTTAGCTGTGGCCTCAAGTGAATTTCCTTATGGACTTCATTGTCGAATGTGGTGTTTTCTGATTTTTCCATTAACAAAAACATTTTCTGGAACACACCCTCTTTCTCCTTCACTGGTGATATTGCACTAACATACAACACTGAGTGAAGCTTATGTTACCAAAACTCATTCCACGACATGAGTGTCAGTAGTTTAATATTGTTGTAGGGATTTTGTGGAGGACTCTAGAGCAGATTGTTTTACCACAAGAAGTTTTTCTCTGAATTTTCCTTCATGCTGCTCAAAGTATTTATGTTCACACAAAATAAATCTCCTCACCTGTAAGTAAAATACTTGCTTCATAAAAGGTGGCCTGTCTTGAACTGTCTTTCCTATGCCCTGATCTTTCACTTCCCTATAATAAAGCTGCTGCTTTATAATGCTCAAGGTACCTTAAAAGGATAGTGTTGTGTTTATGACTGAGCATAGTTTGCACTGGTAAAAGTTCTGATTCTTTGTCACGGGTAACTGAAAATAAAACACTGGAAAATGTAATAAACAGATGTTCTGCCTGCCACACGAGTTCCCAGTTTCTGCAGTATTTACATCCCAGAACTGTCCCTTTCCTCATATGATCAAGGCTTTTTTTTATTAGAGATGTGCCAAGTCATTAAGACCATTTCAGCCTCTTTAGCTGTGTCTGTTGCCTTCACATGTGAGAATCAGGAAATGACTGCAGAGCACGGCATCCTGCAAAGGATTATGATTGGACTTGCCTGCTTGTATTTTGGCATTGCTCAGAGGCTGCTGTCAGGTTTCAGTGTTGCAGTGTGCAAGGTTCAATACAAAATGCAAGTTAGTAAGTTTGCACTCCTAAAGTTACAGAGACAAAGGATTGCTTGCCTGACTGTGCGAAACCAGCTTTGCCTGAGAGCAGACCGTAAGAGGTGATCATCATGCTCCGGATTTTGGTCATTCTTCTTTGGTGTACCAAGAGGTGGTAAAGTGAGCTGCGATGCTAAAGTGCCTTGCCACATGCTGATCTGGCCTCTCTGTAACAACAACAAATTGGTCACTCGTACCAGCACATGTGGCCTGTCCTGGGTGTGTTATTTATAGCTGTTCAGATGCTGACGTGGTCTGACAGCTGAAAGGTAGACATGCTACAATGACATGCTGTATATTGTAGGATCTGACACAGACCTGAAAAATGACCCTTTAGATGTTGTTGGTTTATCAGTTATCCCAGATTGCCTCTTAGCTTTGCCGCTGTGGACAGCAGTGCTGTTAATACTGGTTGCATTCACTAAAAAAATAAAATCACAGCAATCCTTAAGGTATAGTTGCAATCAAAATGCAGTTAAATTAATTTTTTTTTCTCCCAGCAAGATATAGTGTGGCCATCTTTAGCTTTCAAGTTAATATAGCATTTATTTTTGACTGTGGGTACAGCAAATTCAGCAAGACCATGCCTGCTTCACATGGCAATTGAGAATGCACTGGTGTCACTTGAGACACTAAATTGAACACAGGAGAAAACGTTTTTGTCCATAGATTAGGTGATATGACCAGGAAGACATGAAAACAAATCCAGTTCACGGATATGCATATTTAACCCAAATTGTCTTGGTCAGATTGCAGAGACATAACTGAAAATAAACATATGGTTTGCAGAGAGAAAATAATTCAATGACTTCAATGTGGAAGTGGCTTTGATGTGTCTTTTTCTGGTTGCAACTGTCCATTAAGTTCATATTTCTGGGATTTGCAACGCATATGCTTCAACACACACGGCCAACTCAACTAGTTGTAATTACATCAACTACTGCTGTTAGCACATGTGGCTGCACAAATCATTTGTGTTTCTAGCTACTGTAAGCCATGACAAAAACCAAACAAGAGGTATATCAGGCCACCATCAGGTCCATGGCTCTGCCAAGGCCTGCTCTGCTAATTACTAATTGCTAATGACTGTGACTGCAATGCTGAAGGGCAATCCCACGCATACATTCAGGACACAAAATCATTGCAGGATATTTGACAAAATCAGCACTACAGAACAGCTGCAGAATTGGTGGCTACTGAAGATGATTACAGCAAGCAACTGATTTGCTGGAAGATGAAGATGACATTTGTTTTTGCATTATTTACATTGTCATGCTTGCAGGTTTCTGTGATGGGATTTTTAAGGTGAATTGTAAGAAGACAAACATCAGCTTAACAGGTCAGGTTTGAGGTGAAGGGCACTGGGATGGGGAAGAAAGGTGTGTGCAAGGAAGACAGCTGGTCCTGAGAGCTGTGAGGTTGCCAGGTAATGAGAGAGTAAGCTTGCATGAAAAAAGGAAATAGAGCTGCTGCTGTTCTTCTAGAGGTCCCAGTGCTTCCTTGAAAGAGGCACGTGGGATAGGTGGCCTTCTCCCACGTTGCTGAAGGGCAGGAAACTTCAAAGAATTTCTCCAGGGAGGCACATTGTCAGAGAGCAGAGCTCAGGTTTTTATGTTATTTGGTGCACGGAAGGAACAGTGCATTGGATATGGCTATGGAAAAATTGTATTCAGCCTCCCTTGCTAGCATTTCTCCTTGCCTCTTTGAGAAGGGCTGAAGCTCTTTCAGAAGTCTGCCGCCCATGCTGAGCTGCATTTTCAGTTTGCAGAGAGGAGAGTTTCCTTGACGGCTGGTATGATAGCATTGCCTGGGGAGAGGGGGTTGTTGGGACCAGGGGGAGGAGGCGCAGCCTTGTCAGTTCCTCTACCTTCTCTTCTGTGGAGGAATTTCACCAAGAGATGTGTCTTACCCATCTCTCACAACTGTCCCTGCTCCTATCTTCTCTAACAGAGACACTGTGAAGAGAAAGCGCCTGCCTATCTAGGCTGGAAAGTGCCTGCCTGTTTAGGCTGGTGCTTCTCCATCTCTCCCTCCCTCCAGAGCTTCTTTGGAGAGACCTTTGATATGGGATCCCCAGCATGACCCTGGGCTGGGCTGGAGTACAATCTGTCGTGGTCTGAATATGGGGTGGGTGTCCCCCGCGGCCGCTATCAGGAATGAATTAGAATGTTTCATTCTTGTAAGTGATACTTTTTTGAGTAAACATCCCTGGGTTCCTGTGATGTGTAACTAATGGAGTGCTAAACTTTCAGGGCTGGTTTAAGACTCAGAAAGTACACGTGTTGCCAATCCATCATGTTCCTAATACTAATTAACATAGCAGGGACACAATAAAGCCCCAGAACCTGCATACATTACCCAGCTCACATTACCACTCTGTAACAGTCTCTCTATTGACCTACCAAAAGCACACATTGGAAAAATGAGATGAGGTCTCTTCTGACTCAGCTAGACCTACTCAGCCAAAGAAGAGAAGCCGAGGACTCTCATTTATTATTGTCCATTATTATTCTGGTATATCATGGAACAAAGTTCTCAAATCATGTACAGAGATATTTTCACCTTGCCAGCATTTGTGTCTTACCTGCTGCTGGGCAGGTAAGCCCTAATGCAGGCAGAGCAGCCACTGACTTGTGGAGAGATATGATTGCATTGAAGGGCACGTTCTGCTCCCACAGAAGTAAAAGGAAAACCTTATTTGTCGATCTACATCCCTGTTATCTGCAATTCAGTTATGATGAAAACCTTACTGTACTTAAACCTTTACTTCTATAATTGTCTTTTGTTCCCTGGTTTAAACTAGTTCCTGTGTAGACAAAGAAAAAAAGGTAGCAATTTGATTAAAATTCATTCTTGGCTAGATGAAGATATCTTTTTAGGTCCCAGAAAAAATTTTGTGTATTGAAACACATTGACATCCCTGTAATACGCTCCTTTTAATGTATGGTAATTCCACTGATTTTAAGAGATGCATGATGTACAGCCAAAGATAATCTGGAACGAATCCGGATAGCAAGAGATTATCACATTCATATTGCAGTGATCCCTAACTGGACTCAGTCCCGCTTTCTAGAAGTTGGGGGCAAACCACCATTTGCTTCCACAATTTCATGGTTAGGATTTTATGGTGCCTCTGGCTGAAATCAGCAGAGTTCACTCACCAGCACTTGAGACTGGTGTGTATCTCCTGTTGTTGCACATCCTTCAGTGGGCTGATTAAGGAGAGCACTAGTTTAATCATTATGGCATGAAATTCTGGTACCTTGTTGAAGTGATGATAAGTTTTGTAAGCCAGTACACCACTATAAACAGGCTAGGTCCTTGGGTACATTCTCTGGTTTCCCCACTTCTTGGTTAAATATTTCAACGATTTTTTTTTTCTTGAAACAGCTGTTAGGGTGTGTCTTGCTACCATAACCATTTTGAAAGAGTTTTCTCATCACTATTTAGAAAAGGGAGCCGTCATTTATAGCTATACATCCCCCAGATTGTATATCCCCCAGGTCTCTAGTATATGGCTAAACCAGACGATATCAACTGGTTGGACTTTCTGGATGAGGTGTTGGTTCTGCGCTGCAGTCCAGTATGGGATGGAAGATGTCCTCTACAGACCAGAAAAGCGGGCCCTGAAGATAAAATCCTTCAGTTGAGAGTCACAGAGGAGATGGAGATGTGTAGTGCCACTGCAATGTGAGCAAGCCAGTCCTGCCCCAGCACTGTGGCACAGCAGCTCCTCTCAGCTCCTCTCTGAGGTTGACAGTCAAAGAAGAAGCAGCAAGAAACTCTTCAAGCCCAGTGTTTCGTGGATCATACTGCCAGTGCACCACTCATGCAGGGCTTGCTGAATCTCTGAACAACATGTTGTCTTCTCTTTTAAGTCAAAAGGAATTAAATATGGGCTTTACCCAATTTCCCCTACAGTCGACACAAGAGGTTTTCTGTTGACTTCAGCAGAGTTGGCTACAGCCCTTTACTCCTAGAATTGGTTAATTTTATGCACTGAGTGGTTTGACACTTTGCGTAGTTCATATCATGTTGGATGGCCAAAGACCATGAATTACCAAAGTGTCACAGATGTTAAATCATGAAGTAGATGACAGTGTGCTCGCTATGTCATATGATCTTAGCACAGTTTGTGGAACAGTCTTTCTTATTATTGCAAGTAATCATAAGTGCTGAAAAAATACCATAAGTAAAATAGCATTTTTGAGTACAATGCCTCCAATGTTCTTATTACATATACACATCTGCAATATGTTAAACTCAGACTCATGCCCATTTAATCTCAAGGATTTCAATGGGGTGTCTTTATGGAATGAAGGGAAGAGTTTGATCCCAGAATACTGAATGGCTGCACCTTTCAGGAAGGCTTTATGCCTTCGATTTTCACCTAGGTTTGTGATTATAATAATAAACACAGCATTTATTAAATACATAGTTATAATAAATTCTACACTAGCAGTGGTCTATCTGATAGAAGAATCATTTAAGGTATAGTTTGCTTTTCTTTGATGATTTCAGAAACCAGCATATCCAGATAAAGCTGATGTGTGCCCATGTGCTGAGCCACAGTGCTAAATGCCTGGTCAGGACAGGCTCTGCCTACAGACATGACCAGGATATATATTCCAAGAGTCAATTCAAGCCAGTCGGTGAGCAGGTGCACTTGTGAGAGGAAAAGAGTTTGAAGCAGTTACAGCTCCCATGTTCCCCTTCACAGGTGTAAGTCAGAATAAAAATGGATATTTCAGTCCTGGTCCCTTCTGCTATGGGACAACTTCACAAGATGAGGCAAAGGCACCTCTGCCCAACAAAAGTGTTTGCAAAACTACTGCTTAGCACTGCAACCATAACTGCATCAAGGACAGGGCAAGAGAAGCACCAGATGAGATGTCCTAAATGTCTGTTGGCACATAGGTGCTGTGGTCCAGCCAGGGCACCAGCTTCCTGTGGTGGCAATGCTATCCTTTCAGACAGTGACCCTGGTGTCACCCTGCCTTCTGTACTGACTCTGAGGAGAAGCAGAGGTCCCACTGATGGCAGCTAAGAAAGAGACAAGGTCTGGCAGCAGCCGTACTCATCCTCCTCTCAAAGTACTTGGTAGGAATGATGTGTGAACCAAGTGCTGTGCACTGGGGAATTCTCTGCATATCAAAACATTTTGCCAGGCTCTGTTTGGAGTAAAAAAATCCACTTCCAAAGCCTGAAAGATACCTTTTTCTACCTTTTTCTACCTTTGTGCTGTGTGTACTTTTTGAGTCTCCTAGTGCTGTGTTAGGCAGAACCAAGCCTCAACAAAGCAAAATAGAATAAGTGCTGACTTACTATCTGAAAATGCAAAACCATACAAAAATAGGGTCAGATTTTATTCCTACAGCTGTAGAAACTTCTTGCACCTCAGACACCATCTAAAATCTTCTGGAAGGGAACCATGCACCCATAAACACTTACTTTTAAGTGTGGAAGGAGTTTGAGATGCATCAGCACCACACATACTGTGTCGGGAGTTCATCCCTTGCCCTCCTGTTTCCTCAACTGTTGTCTGAGAACCAAATGAGTGAGGGTTCACAGTACCTGCACACGTCCATGTGCCATGTGGACAGATCTGTTCATCTGATTTTCAAGGTAAGTTCTCAGAAGGGTAGATGACAACATGCTTCAGAGAGCTTCAGTGGAAATGTCACAGCTGTGGATTACTGCACTGTTTTCTGCAGAGTTTTCAGAGAACCAGACTGTCTTGCATTCACTCCGAGGTGCCATGAGTGCCTCAGACACCTGCGTACTTCATAGTGGACCCAGGGTGAGACAGAGTCTGATACTTGTATTTGCATGGTGCAGCATCACACTATGTAAATGGTTCTGCAAACACTCTTGATAGTAGGGCTATAACAAGCACCCTTTAGTGTGGCCTAGATACCTGCATGTATAAATGTGGCCTGAGTTCAACTGACTTATTTTAACTGATATATTGCCAGATTCTGATGTTATTTTTCATGCTGACTAATATCTCAGGTCATCCTATTAATTTCAGTAAGGCTACTCAGAGACTGCAATGCTACCTAGTAAATGAGAACACAATCTGGCCAGTTACAGTTATGTGATCAAATTTTTACTGCTAAGCACGGCTTAGCCTACCCGACTTACTTGATTGAGCAGGTGTCTTATTGGTATTTTAAATATTTCACCTATGATTATAATGCATCCTGTGGTGGGGGGAAACAACCACAAAACAGTTTATCAGTAAGACTTTTTGCTCTTCCGCTAAAATATGACAATCAAAAAGACAATTTATGTTGCAGAGACTTGACCTTTACTTTCCAGGACTGTAAAATAAAACCCCAAACCCCCTCACTTGCTGCATCTGGTTGACATTTGAATAAAGCTGCCAGAGTACAAACAAGTTTTGAGACAACAGTGACTCTAAAAATATTCTTGGCTAAGTTACTTTTAAAAGCCATATGTTGAAAAAAATACAACCCAAAACTTCACTAGAATTTATTGCAACAAGAGATTTGCCAAACTACTTAAGACATTTGGGAAGATTATAGTGAAGTACATTAGTTGCTGACTTGACAATTTGCTACGCTCAGTGCTTGTATATTGGATTCTTGATATTCATGCTGAGAGTTGATCCAACTTTCTAGTACATTTTAGCAAGAGACCTGCCAAATGTCTACTGGCTTATTAAATGTTGGCAAACCAAAGGTCAGCCTTGTTTATGAGCCACAGCAAAGCTGCTGTGGATGATACACAAGCCATCTTCATGGCATTTTTCTTGTTTAAATTCAAAGTTCCAGCACAGGATTGGATAAGGATTGGTTTGGAGTGGTTTTGGCTTGGAGTCTCTAGCTCTGCCCTGAAGTCCCCTGGCTATGAACCTGGAGGCTGCAGAAAAGGAAGTTCTAGTTCCACTGAGCTGTGTTTCTTCTTTGCTTTGTCTAACGATCACCACGCCTGCATGGTACCATTTGCAGAAGCATGGGCCAGAATGTACTCCCTGGCACAGCCCCGATGCGCAGGCAGAGCCCCCAGCCCCAGAGGGCAAACCTGCCCTTTCTTCATGGCCTGCCCCTTCCTCGTCTGGGAGCTCGTCCCTTCTTCCAGGCAGCCGCTGGGGTGAGAAGTGTTATAGACAGGGAATGGCTGCACTTTGTGACTGATCCAAAGCTGCCTTATGTCCATGGGAAACTTTCCGTCAATGCCTCTGGACTTCCCATCAGACTTTCCCTAACTGTGCCCACAGTGGCAATTCTGCTCTGCTCACTGTTACTGCTTTTGATATCAATCCAGTTTTATACAACTTAAGTTTATCCTGGTACGACATGCAATTTTCCCTATAAAGGCTAACCCTTGCCCTCCTTGCCAAAGCAAACATTCCTACAAAGGCAGTGGAATCACTCTCACAGCCAATAAAATTTGCTTCTATATCATGCCATACTGAACACATTGCCTCGACATTTCTTACATCTTCTTTATATGTATTTATTATATTTCTTTGACTGACAAGCAGGAGTAACAGAAAGATTCCTCCTGCGACCCTGTACATAAATCTGCTTACAAATATGTTAGGTAGTGATGCATTTAAAAATTAAGCAAAATTAAATGCTTGTTTAAAACACAAACATAAAAAATCAAACCTTGCTTTTTAAAAACATTTAAAGGTCCAACCGGTTTAGAAAGGTCTGTGTCACTGAATAAAAATGTCATCCAGGTTTATCTTAGTGTAAGTGCTGTTTACAAGAGACAGAGGGAATCTGATGTAGAAAAAAAACCAGCCACATTTTTATGGAAGAAAACTGCAAAAAAAGTTACGTTTTTTACTGGTTGGATAATACCAGAAAAGGTGTGGGTTTTTTTTTTTGTTTGTGTTTTTTTTTTCTTTCCCTTTTTCCCGCCGTTGTGATCACCTGGAAAATCTCGACGTCTTCACTGAAGCAAATAAATGGTAGCTGTAGGTTCCGCGCGGGAGAAGCCTCTCTTACAGGGCCCGGATCCTAGGCTGCAGCGTGCCGTTACCTGTCCCCATACCGTGGCTCCGGGACCCCGGGGAGGGGAAGGATGGGAGCTGGCGGGCTGGACGGGGGCAGAGGCAATTTGTTTCAGATTAACTGGTAACATCTCTGACCAAACAAGCGGTGGGGATCTCCCGCGTGTGGCAATGTAATCTGCCCCCGACGGCGCGGGGAGAGGGCAAGATCAAAGCATTCCTCC
>NW_010139165.1:0-1474 GCF_000699245.1 Pterocles gutturalis | reverse complement strand
TCCACCACACGTCAGAGAACAGACAGTTCATTTAAACCTAACCGGGCTGCAATCCAACACTTATCTTTTACTGATCTTGAACTATTTTTTAAACAAATGTGTGGCCTTACCTCTAAGAATTGGGGTGATTATAGTAGATAGGAGACTTCCAGCATTAGTGGACAAATAAAAGATAGAGAAGAACCTAGTTCTTTGTTTCTCCTACAGTAAAAACAAAAAGATGTTTAGAAAGGCTTAGCCAGAACATCATTGATCATCCCAGACTGAACAATCAGCAGCTCTGCACAGTTCAAGACAAATAGCTATCTAGCTCCTTCTTCAACTACTTGGGAAACACTACAGTAATGCACAGGACTAAATATGCTTATTATTAGAGTATTGCAATAGTCAAACATTAGTAAGAGTATCTGTATGATTGAAACCCTGAAAGATTGTTACCTGATTATCTTCAAACTGATCCCCACCAAATGCTGACACACAAGGTTTGATCCCGCCAGTACCAAGTGCAATGAGGATCAAGAAAGCCAATCATGGACAGAGCACTGTAACAAAACAAGACAGCTGAAATCCAAGCATAAATGTAAGGTGTAAATTGTCCCACCTTTCATCAACCTGGAAAAAAAATCAGGTACAAGGCAACTCACATGTGCACTGATACATTATCAGGAGAGCCATCCCAGTTGTGATCTGTCAGGTCATTTATGGAGCTCACAGGCATAATTGCCTGCCCAATCATATAGACAATGGACAAGGAGACAATGGTCCTGTTATAAAGACAGGAGAAATTGTGTTAACATACAAAAACTTACACACATTTACGGACACACACAGATAATGCAGACTTTTGCTTATTTCAAAGATGCTTAACAAAGCATGATTAACAGCTACAAGTTACGGACTCAACTTATCACAAGCTACTGTAAAAATCTGTCCACATACCTCTGTCACAATATTTCAGAGAATGGTTTGGGTTGGAAGGGACCTTAAAGATCATAAAGATCATTTAGTCCCACCCCCCCTGCCACGGGCAGGGACACCTTCCACCAGACCAGGCTGCTCAAAGCCTCATCCAGCTTGGCCTTGAACACCTTCAGGGATGGGGCATCCACAGCTCTCTGATAAACCTGTTCCAGTGTCGCATCACCCTCACAGGAAAATATTTCTTCCTAATATCTAATCTAAATCTACCCTCTTTCAGCTTGACACCATTACTCCTCGTCCCATCACTACACTCCCTGATAAAGAGTGCCTCCCCATCTCTCCTGTAGGCACCCTTGAAGTACTGGTAGGCTGCTCTAACATCTCCCTGGAGCCTTCTCTTCTCCAGGCTGAACAACCCCAACTCTCTCAGCCTGTCCTTATAGGGGAGGTGCTCCTGTCCTCTGACCTTCTTCATGGCCCTCCTCCAGACTTGCTCCTGCAGGTCCATGTCTTGTACCGGGCATCCCAGGGCTGGATGCAGTACTCCAGGTGG
>NW_010139164.1:8909-12150 GCF_000699245.1 Pterocles gutturalis | reverse complement strand
CAACCTAAATGATTCTATGATTCTATGGTATCCACATACTTTTTCCCCCGAGACCAGCATCGCAACTATTTTACGTTGTATTACTAAGTTCACAAAGGGAACCAAATTTTTCTCATTAATACTAAATAATTTGGGAGCTGGGAAGTAAAAAAATTTAGAAGAAGTTAATTCAGTTTTGAATTATGATATTGCAATGCTAAACACTGAGTACAGTAACTGAGTACATCAGTCTGAATTAAAAACACACATTATAGATACTATTGTTCCCTTAATGCAGCACAGAGAAAAAATTAAATAAGATTGCAAACATTTAACAAAAGTATTAAAAGAATAAGTGCTTCTTACTCTGTCTCTGCACAGATGAAAGGACTAGATAATGTATGGTGGGGTTGAATGAAAATGCATTGCGCTCTTAAATCAGTGGGAAAGCACATAGTCAAAAACACCTCTGCTGGTGTTCTTGAAATATCATGATGATCCATTTTCTTTAAAATGGATTGATATTAGTATCTGTGTATAATTCAGATGAAAAAAAATAGTATTTTAAAGAGTTCATGCTGGTCTACTAAAATAGGTATTGCAGTTCTCCATATCACTAAAATACCCAGTAATCTGACACACTGTGATATTTCAGACATCTAAACAGGCTTCTGTTTACTATTATAATGGACTTTAGACCAGGGTTTATAGTTTATAAAAGATCAAGTATTGCTCTAACACATTCTCTTCTTATTCCCAGACAAAACACAATACTTAGAACTGCCAGTAAGGTCCTACAACAACAGACACACTTTTTCAAAATACTGATCACTATGGATGCCTCTGGCATTTACACCTCCTGAATTGGAAATACTCCAGAAATTGAAATCTACAACATCAGCTTCTGTATTAACCATTTCTAGAAGCCAGACATATACTGAAAACCCATCTTTTATTACAGAAATTTCTGCATTTACATGGGGTTTTCTTAGTTACTGTGATAATCTTACCAAACACACTATTCATTAGCAAAGCCTTGCAACAATGAAAGCAACCTACCATAACCAGTTTAGCCTTGTTGACTATTTCTGGATTCTGCTAAAAAATATGGTTTGCAGTAAAGTGCTAATTTGAACACTGACCAGAACTTTTAAGATTTAAGTCACTGCTATATGCTTAGGACATTACAACTAAAATCATATGAGATTACAGCTTGAAAGATGTGACTAGTACAAATAATTTCTACTATTTAAGTCTTTATGCATTTGTTTAATACACTGGAAGAGCCATTAATCTCTCAAAAGGTGACTACCAATTAATTACCAGTAAAATAATCATCAAAAAACAGGATAATAATTAAGATAAAATAGATTGATTAATTCCTGTAGGAAAAAAAAAAAAAAAGTGAGCAGAAAGAACATTGATACTGTCATTGTCATACATTAATCAAGTTGGTTAATATGGTATCAGAAAGCACTCCAATGAGGAACTGATGAAAGCTAAAAATAACCTACAGAAACTATGGGTAAGATACTCAGCTTTGAACAGATACATGATGTAGTGTACTTGAAGAAGCAATTTTAGACATGGACTCTATCAAAAAGGATATGAGAGATTCCTGCAGAATAAGTGTCAACATATATGGAAATGGGAAGCCATGAAAATAGGAGGCACAAAGAGGAGGTTTGAGAGATGCATACAACACAAAAAGGATCAAAAAAGTGATAGCAGCACAAGAGATTACATGGGATTTTAAAAATACCTTACCTTTACAGCATTGGCATGCATAGTTAGATCTGTATAAGTATACCATAGGTAGGATTTAGATGCTTGATTTGGTGCTTAAGTTCCAAAATTAGATACTCAGCATCATCACTTCTACTTAACCCTGAATATCAGCACACTCAGCTGCTATTGCTCAAGATAGCTGACATATCTAGTACTACCTTAATTTTAATCAGTTTCACTGCTATTCATATGTATGGATAGCTCCACATTCTTCTTCTTCCCTCAGCTCTGACACCTTAATCAAGGACATCCTCAGAAAACCAGGCTGAAGACAGATAGCAAGACTAATGACAAGCATTCCCTGGAGCTAGGGCTTAAAACTCATGTCTTTCTACTCCAAGATGTGTGAGTTAATCTGTAATCTGATCTTTTTTTGCAGTCCCAATTAATATTTAATTATTCCATGCAGAGCAAAACACCTTCAAAAGGAGACACTGCCACTATCCCATCTCGGAGTATTTTATAGCCAGGATACTTTCCTGGAAGATAGGAGATGCTGATTAGAGCTTCCTCAGGCAAAGCCTGCTGCCTTTTAACTGTTGATCTACTGCATAGCATGTGTTGGGAGTGGCTGGCAAGGAACAGAACAGTAAGAGTTTTTGAACAAAAAAGGCTATGTGGCTAATTTCAGGAAAGGGATCCTGAGCTGAAGGAGACTATGGTATCCCAGTTCTTTTCAAGATCTCTCCATTCAGCTTGTTGGGATTTGCCATATAACTCTCCTTTTCAGAGGGGCTGCCTAAGCAGCTAACATTAATGATGTTAAGCCAGACAAGCACCTAGGCATTGCAAAGCTCAAAGCTTCAGCAACTTGTGCTTTTCTTTGTGAGTGTGGGGTCCAGCAAGTTAGAGAAGAGCTCCAGAAGCAAGATGTCACCGCCAGAGTTGGGAAATATGCTGATGACCTGGGTGGCAGCACAATTCTGGGTGGACACTAGGCAACAGAGTTTAAAAGTGAGCAGCCCAGACTGAGAGCTCTTACTGTAATTCAACAGAAAGTTGGGAGGAAATGGAGTGAAGAAAACCTTTTGGATATACAAACAGTGAAGTTCAAAGGGAAAGGAAGTGCACCAACAAAACAGGTCTTCTCCAACTCTACTTCTCCACTTGCTCCTATGTTACTCTCTTCCATCATTTCCAGTCTCATCACCAAACCTCCCACAATTTTTATATCACACCAGCTGTCTTCTTGAAAGCTACCATCTTTCCACCGCCTTACTGATACTGTCCCTTTTCTCATCACACTAACAAAATTAACATGATTAACCATAATCATTAAAATAAAACATTCCATGTGTATCTCTCTCCCTGAACATATACAAAATTATTTTAGATTATTTGTAACACAGATTGTAATTTCCCCTAATTAAGAACACTGGGTTAGATTTTAGGTTGTGATATGAATCAGTACATTTCCAAGAAACTATCTGATTTACATCACACAAGTATGTTGCTTGTCTAATTAATATGCATC
>NW_010139164.1:2739-8878 GCF_000699245.1 Pterocles gutturalis | reverse complement strand
ATGCTTTCCACATGGCATATATGGCTATGAACTGAGTGATACATCACACACATTCTTTCCAGATCTGAGGTGTCAGAGAGGGTGTCCCACAACACTGCTACGGTTGCACCTGTTCAGGAAGGTGTGGTTGATGCATTACTGCAATAAGCATATTACAAATATACACGTAGGAAGAAATTACAAATGAGATGGCATAAACCTTTGAGATATCCATAGGCCATTATCATACAACAAGAAACACTGCTCTTTTGCATCGTTTTCCTTCTTCCTTCTTGTCAGCATGTCTCAAGGAATCTCCCATAGCACAGAAATACTTCGTACAAAACTTAATACATCCTGAACTATAATTTTTCTGAGAACTGCCCAATGATTTCTAGGATTAGACAACACAGGTCATGCACATGAAAGTCAGTTTATCTAAGAAAGAATGGGAAGCACACAGACACTTCATTTACCATAGTAAAACAGTCTTAAAGTGTAATCATTCACATGACATGGTGGCAGCTTCAAACTTCTTTCTTTCTTCCTCCTCAGGTTAGATGATTGCTGCAGCCACTAAAGCCATCCTCAAGTTCTCTAATAATTCTTCCAACCAAAACCAAATAAAGACCTACAACAAAACCACCTGGGAAGCACTGCAGAGACACTGTAGAGCACTTAAGTTTTTTCTTGCTACATAACTAGGAAAGAATCACATAGATTTCCTTGAAAATGTTCAGACCTCAGCAATCAACAACCTTTCTAAAACGAATACCAGGCTCAGCAGCACTGCACAAGATATCACAAGCCTGTACGATCGCAGGTAATTACTCATAACCAGTGTGATTTGAGCTTTCATCACAATACCAAAACTGTTACAGCTGCATACAGTAGCTGTAGCAACTGAATGTTTAGTCAAGAATACTTACATTATCTAAATGTCTCATCTGAAATGTGCACGCATTTAAAATTCAGCTACAATTTAGCGATACACATACTGAAATTATATAGAAAAGAGCAGCAACAATGCCAAGGTACATAAACCAAGGTTTTATCTTGTGAAAAGTTACAATTCCCGTTGACATGTGGAAGTTCAGGCTGTTGCAACCAAAAGGCGTGTTTGCAAGTCTAACATTTATAATTACACAAACATTCCCCCACCCATAATGTCAAACACACTGAATGCCTTTCCAACAGTGAGAGGCTTTCCAGCTGGTGAAGAAAACCAGCATCAGGAATTCAATTTGTGTATTATTTAAAACTATTATCTATCTACATTTCTAAAGAGAATGGAGTTCATTTCTGTTCCAGTCTGCTACTCTACTGCAGCCAGATCCTATAATAATGGACAGGAGATATAAATACCAGATGTACATATGAAGATTCACTTATAAACTGCTCAAAAATATTACTAAGCTAATACATACCTTTAATAAATTATGACCTGTTTATTATAGAATGCAATGGTTCAAAGTTTACTTATGCCTATTTAA
This sequence comes from Pterocles gutturalis, assembly GCF_000699245.1. Classification (NCBI taxonomy): domain Eukaryota; kingdom Metazoa; phylum Chordata; class Aves; order Pterocliformes; family Pteroclidae; genus Pterocles; species Pterocles gutturalis. The sequence goes on along the minus strand of NW_010139164.1, from coordinate 7,406 downwards.
AGTCTATTAATTGCTCAATTCTCCACCTGTGACAAGCTTAGAGTCTCAATTAACCAGACATTAGCCCTTTGCAAACTGCTTACTAGTGAAACAGTATAAAGTTCAAACCAAATACATTAAATCAACCATAAATGGGTCTGTCTCCTCCACACAAAGTTCTTTCCACTCTGGAGGGCAACAGAGTCAACTAAGATTGCAAGGGACCGGCAAGTAACAATTCTGGCACCAAACCTTTGTGTGACTTTGGAAAAGCTGCTCCGGGTTCCTCTGCCTTCTTTTGTCTGTCTGGTGTTTAGACAACAATGATCTTGGATTGGTACTCGGGCCTGGAATCATCCCAATTTAGTAAGATACATAACCAAAGTGCTTGCCATAAGAGATTAATTACCTAGCTCCTTGTATAACTGGTGGAGAGCATAACATAAATTTTCTACTGATCCATATAAAAGCTTTTCTGTATTCCTTTGGTCATGTAGAATATGGGTTTAAAAATGAAGTCAAGGTAAATGTTTATACCTGTATTCAAATTCAAAACTAGAAGCGGGGCAGAAGGCTGTAAAACAGCTAGATTTGACCTTCGGACCTGCCTGACTCAGCCACAAATTTTGAAAAAAAAAAAAAAAAAAAAAAGAAAGTCTCATACACCACAAGGAAAACTTCAAGTGATACTAATGCCAAAATCAAACTAGCCACGGAAGCATTTCCATGGACATGATTGACATTAGCCACATTCACAGGAGGTTTTTTTTTCTTTCAGAGCAGATGATACAGATGTTTAAAATTTAAATATGCAGCATAGTACTGATTATATTAGACTTCTGACCAAGACGAATAAAATTAGAAATATTAATTGCTGTTATGCTACTCACTATTCCGTTGGGTGGTTTATCAATGCCTGTGTTGAAAACCTCACATGTCAGTTGCAAGATCTGCAGAGGCTCCAAGCAGCCTGAAGTACAGACCATTCCTTAGTTTTCCTCATGGGGTTCTCAGAACACACCCCGTCTTTTTTTTTTTTTCCACAATCAGTGGACCAAACTACTCTTTACTCAGGTAAAAAGATAAAAATCCACGAGGAGCTGAAATGCAGCTTTGAATGGAAAGAAGTTCTGAGTAACAGGGCTTCATGAACCACGGAACAGAATAGCTCTGATCCACAGTGGGTACAGCGGCAGAAAGAAGGGTGATAGATACCACTCCTGACAGAACCACTCCCAACTTTGTACCCAATTTTAAGTGGTGTGCGTCTCACTACCGCAGCTAAGATACCCTCGCCCTAGAATAAAAAGCTAAAAACAGGCACAGCTGCATCAGTCCAGATCTCAAAGAGATTTTAAGCAACTATAAACAAGCTGAATACTCTTCAACTACAGTGATTCTATGAATTTGGCATTAAAAATGTTTCATTCTGTATCTACTTTACTAGCTGGCAAATGAAGTCGAGTAGCTGTTAAGCAGCAGGCTGATAATATAACTGTTCCCAGCATAAGTAAACTGCAGTAATTCTTAAACAGCATATGAAGCTCTTGGTAGCAGGACAGAAATGGGACTACTGTTGAATTTGGCTGCCTTTACCAGTTCCAGCCTAAGAACATACCGTAGCCTAATAGTATGTTTCAGCATTTGTTAATTTCATGAGGTCAGACTGTTGAAGTTAATTTTTATTGTCCTATCTGAAATAAGAGGAAATGGGAATCAAGTTACCTTTCCGGATCATTCCTTCAACACACCTAGCTTCCTAGAGGATAAACTACCCTCTGCTGGAATAACAGAGAATTTACAGGCAAGAAAACATTTCCTTAAAAACTTCTCACAGACTTTCTCAAAAGCATTCAACTGCAAATACAGTTTGCCATTTGGTGCTGGCTTACTAAAGCTGACGTTGACTAAATTGATTTTGCAGCCAGTGTCCTCTTAGTGAAAGACAACTGACTCACCTAGTACATGAATCATTCGCACAGAATTATCCTTTTTTCAGTCAGCTTAAGTAGATTTTTCTAAGAACCAAGCTGCTGATTTACAGATAGTATCCAGTAGCTTGTTGGTTTGTATTATATTTCTTGGTCCTAGAATCTTTCAGAATTCAAAGCTTAATGTGATATAATTCACCCCCCACAAGACTGGATTACATATAGCAGTTACACAGTGTACAAAACCTTTCTGAATAATTGCAATGGGAAGCATTTATAAAAAGGAAAAATCTTTCCCAAAGACCCCAGCCTCAGCATTTGTTAGGAAAATTCTTCCACCAGGCAATGAAAGAGCTGCTGCATTGCACTACTAATTTTTAATCCACCCTGACAGCTGGAAATGCTCTCCAGCCCAGCCCCACAGTGGGCAGGATGGTACAAGAAAAGAAACTTCTATTAAACTTTCAGCTGATCGTAACTCACATCTAGCCTCAAATCACATGCCCAAGCCAGCCTTCATGCTGCAGAGGTAGTACTCAGCTTCAGCATACACTGTAAAGGATTCTGCCTTCTTTCCAAAGATGGTCCAGCTACCTTCACAGACGAAAACAAAATTCACCTCAAAACTACTGACAATCTTCCTCGAGTGTTCCACCAGGATAGAAACAGAGGACACAAACTGTACAGAGGTAGTATATTTTGCAGAGAGACTTCAGTTTCTTTTACAAGGAGGTGTTGAAAAAAAAACCACAGCCAAGTATGACAACAAAGAAAGGAATGCTACAAAACTGTATCATGAGCGAAGCCACTTCCATGGCTGTTAATCTGGCTGCAAAAATCACAGGTCCACTGATTTCATAACAGGTGTCTTTGGTACACAGCTTTTAACATTTGATAAAATTTTCAGCTTTCAAACTGAAATGCACACCTTCAGTTCTTTCTTCAAAGCTACAGAATATGGCTGTTTTAACATGCTCCCAGGTCCTGTTATCACACCTCAGGTAAAAAAGAAACAGAAGCAAGCCTGCCACTTCGTTGACATTTCCAGCACACAGATACCATCACAGAATTACAGTCAAGATTGGAAAGAGTCTTCAGATCTCTCATGGAAAATCTTCAGAACAGCTAGGTTCAAATAGTATCTGACAGATAACTACTTCCTGTGCAAGGCTGGGTTGTTTATGCTTCTACGACAGCCATCGACTAGGGTACCTCGTCACAACAAAATGAACCACCACACACACCCAACTACAGAAAATGAAAACAATACAAAAATTTGCAACTACTAGTATTTACAAAGTATATTCTCAAATTCCCTGTAAAACCAATCCAGCATATGTTCTAAAAAGATATTAGTTTACCTCAGTGAGGGTGCCACAGCCTGTGCCCAAGATGAATTTAATTAACATTTTTTTCTGCATAGGGTCTGACTTAGCTGTCTTGCTTGTAACTCAGCAGGTAAATCCTGAAATAGCCAAAATTATTTTAAGGGCTCTAAAATAAGACAAGATGTTGACAGCTAATTATTAGTGCTCTTCTATGAACTTCCCTTTTATGCTCTCGGCCTCTGAAAGGCACATACAAACTGCCAAACTTAAAAAACAAAACAAAACAAAACAAAAAAAACATTATAAGTAACAGTTGAAGAAGAAGCCCATTTAATCTATAAAAGAAATGGGTTGAAAAAAATAACTCAGAAGTATTTTAACTGTCAATGCAGACTTCATAACTGCTGAAATAAAATGATGTACCACTGCAGTGACAAATGTTATTACAGAGGAAAAAGTCATTCAGTGTACTATAAAGATTAATAGCGTTATTTAAACATGGAAAAAAAACCAAACTTCAGTACTATGATTGACTAATATGGAACACATGACTGTGGAGTAGGTTATAGAGCTGTGATTTTTGGCACGATAGTGTCCTGCTGGAGTGCAGAGATGCCTTGCATGCCAGCACACCATCAGATCCCCTCACACCATCAGATCCCCTGGCAGTGACAGTTCGCAGCTCTCTCCTAGACACTCATGCAGCGGCAAGAGCCAGGGGGACGGACGACTGCTCTCACTCCTCAGAGAATTCCCCCACCCAGGGAAATCCCCCATTCATCAAGATGTTTTATCAGGTACAACGGAAATGTGCCAGAAGTGCTAGTAATATTGCCAGTCATACTAGTAATAACCAGAACTCCTAAAATAAATTTAATACAGCTACTATCTGTGGTGATTTTATAGGAAAATATGTGGGCAGGAAAATATTATACGCTTTAACATATAATTTTTTTTTATCTACCTACAATCCTATTTCTATTCAAAATACTTTACAGAATTATCCACTCCCTTTTAAACATTTTTTCAGCTTACTCATTGTATATTTTTTCTTGTCAAATTATTAATTTAAGAAAGACTATGTAACATTTGGTTCAGTCTATTTCCATTGTCTATTAATAATGATTTTATTTTGGCATACAGACAGAGTTTAGTGTAATGGTTGGGTATTTTTTCCTGAAAAACTTTCTGTGTCAAAAGCCTGAAAGCTGAACAAAAATTAAGCAAAAAAGCAGCAAGAAAGTTTTCCCATAGCCAAATTTCCCACCAAAGGAGAAAGCCTGACAAACTGTTGAGCAAATGAAGAGTGTTACTGAACTTCAGATATTTAATGGAAGCTTAACATGCAAAACATTTTTCAGACCTGCAGAATGTTAATTGCTTAGTCCAGCATTTCCAAAATTGGCTGTGTATCCACTTCTACTGCCTG
>NW_010139164.1:0-2708 GCF_000699245.1 Pterocles gutturalis | reverse complement strand
GAACACACAAGCTGCTCTGGAAGCAGAGCTCATAGGAGCACTTCCAGAAAATACCCATCAATTCACATGCCTACATGAGCATTTTAGTGTTAAAATCACAGTTACATACAGCAGGCAGACCTTAGCATAGCTTGTTTGTCTATATTCCAGCTGCCCCCAAGCAACACAGGTAAGGCTTTGGAACCATCAGCCAGCTAAAGGAGCATTATGAGGAACATCACGTGGTAGCTGAGACATGCTGAATAAATATGAGCCTCTTACCACACCACAAAGAAAAAAAGCCATCAAGTACTGTAATTTAAATCTTTCACCAAGCTAGAAATATGACCACAGTTACACAGCTCAACTAATAAAACTATTGACTCATGTATTTCAGTATTAATCTTCTAAAAATTGTAACAACATTAAAATCAGAAAAAAAAAGTTAACTCTGAGGCAAGTAAAAGCTCATTTTCAGTGTCCATGTTTTCTAATCTAGTATTTTTAAAATGAACTGGGTTTTTTTCTGTACGTGATTATCACTCCAAAGCTTTCATTTTTATTTTGTGATATTTTGACTCTTACCTAGGTGGTTTCCTCACAAGCAGAAGTTCTTTGGTGGTTACTCAGTGCTACAATGTGTGACATTGCTGCTACGACAGCACACTGCAAGTGGAATTTCTTCAGTTTTTCAGTTCCACTTTAAGTCTCCTCTTTGCTCTGAAAACTAAGGCTTTTGTATGATTAGACTTCTCATCTTGACTAGGAGTTCTAGACGTCTAGAACCATTACTTCAAAGAGAAACTCCTATAAAGTTACTGATTTTTTCTAGTAACTCTAAAATACACAATGGGTCGATACAGTAGGTTCACAAGCAGCCTGTCCCAGAATTCTGTGACTGATTTCTATCATATTCTCTACTTAAAGAACTAACACTATTTCACAAAACTGATATTTCTGTCCTTTCACTCAATACTATACTTTTGTTGTTTCTTCACTGATTTTCCTGGCTTCCCTGCATTTTCAAATAGTTCTTTAGATGTATCCATTGTAAGACAGACCTTATAGAACACAAAAACAGCATTTACTCCTTCACATGCACGCCCCTGTATGCATACACCCAGAAAGACCTGAGTACCCTCTGCTGTAAATTGAGGCTTCTGAAGTCTGTTATGAGATGGTCAAAATGCCTTTTAAAACTGGATCTGTGGATAAGTCAAAAAGTGAAAAAAAGCTAGCAACAAAGAAAAACACATCACTTCCTCTGCCTTTGGTCATTAAAAACCTTTGCAGCGCTACAGGGAAGCAAGGTAATTCTTTTCCCATACTAATAATGACTGCTGCACCTGTGTTAACTTAATCCCACGTTATGGCCTCTAGTACTAGAGCACCAAAGTCTCAGTGTAGGAAAGGACTTTTGAGAAAGCATGTGCAATTACTCTGCCTCAATTCAGAGCTTGCACTGGACCCGGGTCAGCTTTCCTGTAACAAACAGGAAACTGTTTAAAAGACTGAAAACTGTTTAAAACAACCTTTGTGCTGTGATTTTTTCTGAAAGTATTTTGAAGTGCTTATAATTTGCTTCTGACAGTTAGGCAAACCTAATTGAGCAACCTCTACTCCCACATGTTGCCCTGTGCTTGTGACAGAATGATTTTCTAATTTTTTAAAAGAACTGTTAATACTAGCAAAACATTTTTTAAAAGTTCTGTTTGTTTTCTCTAAGCAGACCAGACTGCCACCACTGTCATTTACGTTTGTATACATAACTTCAAAACCAACTATTTTTTCTAAAACTGAATTTTAGTTTTCAAAGCACAACTCTAAAAAGCTGATCAACTAAAAAAAGAAAATTGCTTTTTTCTTCATGTCTTCATACAGCATTGAAAACTGAAACTCTTCATTCTCTCTCCCACAGTACACACTTGTTCTCTCTTAGATTTGTTCTGTCAGCACTTTTGCTGTCAGTATGTCATGGTATCGCTGTGACTTTACCAAATGCTAGCAAGTCCACAGGCATTCCTTTTCTCAGGCGTAAAAAAAAAAAAAAAAAAAAAAAAAAAAAAAAAAAAAAGTTGTGGTAGGATTGTAAGACTGAAAAAAGATGAGACTTTTATAATACATTTTGCCTTTATGTCAGAGAGGAAGTTATTGTAAGGATGTAAATGTCATGCTTTGGGGCCCAGGTTTTGCGTCCTTTGTAGCAACTGACGTCACCTCATGTACAAGGGTGTTGGACGAGCTGGATCCGGGTGTCTGATCCAGTACGAGGGTGTGAATCTTCCTCCCTGCAGCATTAGCACGGGTCACTAGTACTCTACTCTCCAGCAGAAACACCCTGTGTGTACCGGTTGCAGCGGCAGGGTTTTGTGGACATTTCTGGACTTATCCACCACCACCACTTGGGTGGAAGCTGCCACGCAGGGATTGAAAGCTGTCCCTCCGCCAGTCCACTTGAAAAGTGAACGATAATCGTGAGGTTCCACCAGCAAGCGTAACCTTATTTCCGATTCATACTCTTATCATCTCACGATCAAGACAAAACAAGTTCTTGAAACAAACATATAAAAACTTCTGTCGAACACGCCCTTCCTGTGTTTAGTAACCTCACTAGCAGGGGACAGATCCGTGAGAGTCCGTGAGAGCGTGAGACCCCTCGCTCGCCTGACGCAAGAGCGTCCGCTGGCAGCCATCCTGCTCCGTGCTGTCACCTCGCTGCACCTCCACTC
>NW_010139163.1:2229-6972 GCF_000699245.1 Pterocles gutturalis | reverse complement strand
AGGGGAGCAGGGCCACACCCCAAGGCTCACCCAAACATGCTGGAGTTTCTGAAAGGTCAGGGAAAGAAGAGTATTGTACCCAAATCATACAAGCCCTTGGAATGCCCCCCGCCTTGCTCTTTAGACTTCCAGCCCCCAAAGGAAGAGATTCTGCCTTTTAGTTTCCTGAACAGCACACGGACAACACTGGGGACATTCAAAACCTTTTATTGTAAAGACCATGGTTCGGCTGGCTCCAAGCAGTCTGTACGTCCATAGTCCCAACTGTGACTACGCAGAGCATACTGTGTCTGTGGGCAATGTGTGGAAGGCTGTAAATACTGGCGGTAATTAAGGGAAGAGCATCAGACCTAAACTAGATTTCATGGTACTCCTGTACAGTAGGAACTGGAACATCTGGAAATGTGGCACAGTCTCCCTCTCCCTGAAGAAACAACATCAAGAAGTAAATTAACTGTCACTCATCTTCCACAGCCTTGCATTTTTTTAATAACAAATTACATGCACCTTTCTGTTTTTTTATTGCCCAAAAGGTGAAAAAGGACGTGGGAGATGTCTCCATCCTGGTGAATAATGCTGGTGTGATTACAGCTGCCGACCTTCTCTCCACTCAGGACCACCAGATTGAAAAAATGTTTGAAGTCAACACTCTTGCTCACTTCTGGGTAAGGGCCACTGCTGTCTTCATGCCTACTTTTTTTGTGAGCGTTGTTGAGGAGACATATTTAGACTAACAATTCTTTTCAGCTCCCAGTGAATTGCAAAAGCATCTTTCTGGTGTGTGTAGCACAGGGGCACCCAGCTAGATGGACTGTTGGGAAACCTGATCTACCTCCTACTGATCTGAGCCTGGCCCAGTTTTAATTCTTTCTTTAGTCTGCGTAAACTCTGTGCAGCCCATGGCGTTAGCGGTAACGTTAGTCGTTTAATTAACGACAGTCAGTGTCATCATTGAACATTCCAAAGAAAACATTGTTCTTTTCCCCTTTCCCCCACCCCATGTCTGCCTCTTGGTTCAAATGACTTTCAAGACCACAAGAGCTTTTCTGCCAGCCATGATGAGCAACAACCACGGTCACATTGTCACGGTGGCTTCGGGAGCAGGGTCTTTCATGGTGGCTTATTGGTAAGTGATTTTAAAATCACCTCTCTTCATTTTTATTTCTAATTGCACCTTCCCCATCAGCCAGCACGGAGTAACCAAAATAATTCTCCCACCATATACGGTGCATCCAAAGGATGGTGCTGGGGGGCAGAAAGCACAGCAGCCAGCGCTTGGGGATGCCTGCAGGCTCCCACCCATTTGTTCTTTAGTGCTGATTGGATCAGAAGCAATGCTTGTGGGAAGGAATAGTGATGTGAAATAGTGAAATTAAATCATCAGCTAATGAAGGTGCTATTTTTTTTTCTCTCCCTCGCTGATCCAGACTTTTGCTTTGCAGAAAAGGTATCTCTTCCTTTCTCCTCCTTAGAAAGAAGTGTTTCTCCGAGTTGTTGTAGTGGTGACAAGTAAACCCCGAAGTAGTAGCTTTCTACCACTGTGGCAGTGACTGTAGTGTATAGAAATGCTTTTGCTTTTTGGTTGTAAAATTACTTTTCCAAAAATAAAACCATGATTATACTTACTGTGCTGTGAGTAACCTAACTGATACAACCGAGAGGTCGATGCATTGCCTATTTCTACTAAAAGAACTTGAAACATACCTAGAAAATCACAGTGCGTGAAGAGAAAAACTGCCAGATTGCATGTTCTCCTTCTGCATGAGATCAAGCCCTCTATGACAGCAGCTCCAGGCAGAGCAATCTTTCCCTGGGAACACTCCTTTTTAGAGAGAGTCGTCCACTGCTGGCAATGTGAGAACTCCCGAGCTGGTGATTTTACTTAGATTACATTGTCCAAATCAATAGTAGTCAATGAACTGATTCGCTGGTTCTACTTTCTTTTGGAGTTGATTTATACTCCTGGCTTCCACCAATTTCCATGGCATTAAGTAGCTCAATTTTGCACAGATAATGCTCCTGTCACGAGATGTTCCCATGTGGTATGAGAAACAGGAGGGAGTTGTTTGCCATTTCTACTCTGCCCATCCTTCTTACTTTTTACAGATTCAGGCTGAATTCCTTCTAAGAATCTTCTAAAAAAAAAAGAGAACTCCATCAATTGATGCATGGTTATGATGATAAATAAACACTTTGATAATAAACACCGTTATCAAAACCAATAAGCACTACACTTCTGCACAGGGAAAATTTGAATTTTTCCCTGCCTCCTCTCTCAGCTGGATTACCTTTTTTTCCCTCCCGGGCAGTACTGGGTGATCTTTTAGGCCATTTCCACTTGTACAGAGTTAAAAATACTATTCCTGCCTTCTCACCTGTCCTTTTCTCCCTTTCTGCAGTTCAAGCAAGTTTGCTGCAGTTGGATTTCATAAAGCTCTGACAGAGGAGCTGTCTACCCTGGGAAAGGACGGAATAAAAACCACGTGTCTAAGCCCAGTGTTTATAAACACGGGATTTATCAAAAACCCCAGCACAAGGTAACAATCAAAACTCTGCCTTCCTCTCCTTCCCTCTTTGCACCTAGGCATCACATATGAGCCCCAGCTTTAGGGCTTGTATTCCCCCCGACTATATAAAACCAGTAAATACCATTGGCTAAAGAAAACCTGCCGTGTCATTTAGCCCACGTAATAGCTGCACGGGAATTACCTGAGTCTGTGCATACGTGCAGCATCCGACGTCAGGTAACACCGACCCCTTTTTACCAGCGTAGCTCTTCCAGGTATGCTTTCCTTTGCAGGCTTGGAAAGATTTTGGAGGTTGAAGAAGTTGTAGAGGCCCTGATGGAAGGAATACTGACCAACCAGAAAATGGTTTTTGTTCCACCACATCTAAGCATTGCTTTACTTTCTGAAATGTAAGTAGAAGGGAAAAAAAAAAAAAAAAAAAAGAGGAAGGGGGAGAGGGGGAACATATCAACACTACCTACCTGAGTATACATGCATCAAACTTGTAACATCTGCTTCTAGATTAAGGCTTATGAGGAACTCCCTTTTGCACTCCTGGTATTACAAGATACGGTTTGGCAGCACGGTGAAATCCTAGAATGACAGCTGGACAGCAGGAGTTCAAATTCAGCCCAGTTTCATTTATTTTGTATTATTATCTTCAGTGTTTGACATCACTGTAATCAGTTAATTATCATTCAAGATTTAACATCAATATGCCTGTAGATAATGTGTCTAGATAATCCCTCTGAAGGAGATAGGATTAGTTTTTAAACAACCCATGTGAAGTATTTTAGTATGAGAACAACACATAGAGAATCCAAAGTCCAAGTGAAGGTTTCCAATTAGTCTTTTACTAGTTCTTAGGTTGCAGCTGAAGCTGGGTGCCCCTGGAGAGGGACCCCTACTCCAATTCACACCTCTCCATTATACCCGTACGCCCCATCACCTCATCCCCAAGTCCAATCACTTCATTCTGGTCAGTGGTCTCTTGATTTCTCACTGGTTTTCACTGGCACTGGGCTGCCCTTCTTCTGAAGTTACTTCATGATCTTGGAACTGTCTCCTTGGTCCTTATCTTCATTCTGCTCGTTATCTTCTGCATTCAGCAACTTCTATATTAGCAGCATTAGTTTTATCATGAAGTTTACACTTGGTCAGCTCTTATTGAGGAGGGCTATAGATTCTTTGGAAATTACATCCAGTTTAAGTCTTGCTCTCAAGCCTGTGTGTGCATCCTTCTGCTCCCAGACCAGCTGTTCCCTCACCTGTGGTGCCACTTTTCCGCATAATTTAAGTTTCTTCTCCTACATTTAATTTCACATTATTATCTCTTCCAGGTTGTTTCCAGAACGTGCCGTGGCTCTTCTGAAAAAGCTGACCAATGCCAAGTTTGATGCAGTTGTTGGGCAGAGAAGCACCCAGTGAAAACTGATTCTCATTTCTCAGGGACACGAGTGAAAACAGAACATGTGCTGAGCGACACTCAGCTGGTTTGATGCAGAACTAAGACAGCTGCTGCCAGGCCACCCTTTCCAAGTACACCTAAGGGTTAATCCCCCACCTGCACCTGCAGCAGGGACACACCTAGATAACAAGGAGCATTAACAAAGCAGAGATGCAGCTGGAGAAGTCTCAAGGGCTGCTTTGGCTGCACCTCACATCATCGCCTCTATCTCCTCATGCTGAGGCAGACAGGAACTCCCGCAAAGCCCGTCCTTGGGACGGCACGGCTGCCTTCTTGGGTGTAAAGGGATTGCCTGAGAATATATTGATCTGGACTCATCCCTGAGCAAAAGTATCTTGCAAGAAGGAATTCATAGAGGAGGTGGGTGGCCTGTTTCACCTTAATTTATCTTTTCATTAGAGCACATTTTAAAAATTAAACCCCCAGTTTCATGTAGGGACTACCTGAAATAATACAGCCTTGTTTGTAATGTAATACCTAATTACATCAATTACCAGTTATGCTTAAGCACCACCAACACTCCTCATTCCAAATAAATACAGTTCTTTAACACAGATGTCTCTCAGCAGTGAAAGTTGTAACCACGTCCCTGCAAGGACAGTGGAGCAGGTGCCACAACAGCAACCAGCTCAGCCAGTCTGCTGGCCACCAGGCCAGGCTGCAGGGACAGGACAGGTCCCAGGTCACGCCAGGAAGTCACCGCAGGATCACTGAGGGCCAGGGCCGGGCCAGGGCCAGGCAAGGGCCGGGCCAAGGCCAGGGTTCAAT
>NW_010139163.1:0-2201 GCF_000699245.1 Pterocles gutturalis | reverse complement strand
GAAGGTGCCGGATGAGGCCACCCCCAGCTCCTCAGCACAAGCCAGCAGCCGGCTCTGACGGGACCCACCGTGACCAGGAGTTTAAACCCCCAAAGGGCTCTGGCCTGTGGTACAAGAGATCAGCACCTGATGAAACACGGGTCAGAGACCTCTCCAGAGCACAGGCTGAGCTTCTGCCAACTTGTGCAACTCCACCCGTGCTGGGCATTGATGGCTGCAGCCACGCGAGGGAGGCCTGGATACGCTGCTGCCTCCAGCATGGCTGGAAGGGGGGCTTCCAGCAGAATCCAGCCCACTCGCTTGAGCATTCCGTGGTCTTTGGTCATTTTTGAGACATTCAGGGTGTGTTAAAGCACAAGCTCCCAGCTTGGGAACTTCTGCTTCCTAGTGCACGATTCCTGGAGCTGAGAAAGGAAGAGAAAGAAGGGGTTTGCAAAATACAGTGGGGAAAAAAATAATAAAAACAAGTTAAAAGCCAGTTAAATAATACTTAGACATGGTTTGCATTTAAAACCTAAGCTATATTGCGTGTCTTGTGCTGGCTGTGCTTCTTTTTGGGCTGCATAGTGCCCTCTTGCTAAGATGACAGTCCTGTCATTTAAGATGCTTGAAGCCAGAACACATCTGTTCGGCTTTTTATTATGTTCACTTCCAACTATTCTTACCTAGCGAGGAGTTAAAGAGCCTAAAAATACAGATGCTTCAAAAGCCCTGTCAGAAGGAGTCACATACTGGCCAAAATGTTTGTCCTTAACACTGGAGCCTGAAGGCCAAAGCAATACTTTACTTATTTGTGGGTATTTGACAGTTGTCTCTTGTATTCCTGGCAAACATTCTCAGCTTTGCACCCAGATCAGACTCTCCTGGTTGGTGCAGTTTTACACGGCACCACTCGCTCACCCTCCCTCCACCCCCACCCAGGGATGGGAGAGGGAATTAAAGGGGTGAAGGGAAAAAGAGACTCATGGGTTGAGATAAGAACAATTTAATAACTGAACTACAGTAATTTTGGAAATCATAATAATGATAATAATACTAGTAACATGTCCAAATATACAATTGAGTGACACACAGTGACACTGCCCACCACCCCATGACCAAGGAGAGTCTCGAAACCTCAGTTCCAGAACAGGGTTGAGAGCCCAAGCATCCGAGAGACCAGGACAACCCCAAGAGAGGGTTGACCCAGAGGGAAACAACCTGGAGCAAGAAAGAGAACTTCTAGACAGAGCCCTCACCTCTATCCTGGGCATGCCAGGCATGATATGGAACAGACCATTGGCCAGTTTGTGTCTCAGTCCCAAACCTATGATGAAATCCCAGGCTGGTCAGTGGGGCTGTGCTCCCTCCCAGCTCCTCCTGCCCCTGCAGACACGGGCACAGCAGAGAAGCTGAAAAGTCCTTGACTGCCCTGGCTGCAGCTCTGCCCATCAGTGTGTGATCAGCTTCTGCTCAGCACAAACCCAAACACAGCCTCACACCAGCTGCTGGGAAGAAAGTGAACTCTGTCCCAGCTGAACCAGGACACTGGCACACACCCTTGACATTTCTGCTATTTCATGGCTTGAACCCTTGCTGAAGGGAAACCCTTTTTGTACAGTACTGTCCAATGAGTCCAAAGAAAAATGCTCAAAAAGACCCCGGAGACAGACAAGTCAGCATCCTGATGAGCAGGCGCTCTTCTCAGCCAGGGGAAGGACTGGCTCCAGTGGTACACTTCAGACAAGAACATTTCCTCGCTCCTGACTGGCTATTCCCACTAGCCCTGAGCATCACTCAGATTCTAGTAGACAGCGTTAAATTGGAAAACAAAATCCATCTAGGGAATGACAGACAGTGCCCTCCTGCAGAGCCTGGTTCTCAGCACACCTGCACCTGAAAGAGGGCGACCGTGTCCATTCCTTTCAGCCCAGGCACTCAGAGCCCAGGGGAATTTCCAGGCAACACAACTTGTGCGCTGCTCCATATGTGGCTGCCGTTCCTCTCCATGTCTTCTATGGCTGCACATCTTCTGCTTGGCATAAATAAACAGAAGCAAAAGCGAGGACTGAAACCTTTACTTCCTGAGCACAGGGACAGAACTGAACTATCCAGCCTGCTGGGCTCCTCAGTTCTCTTCCTGGACACAACAAACAACTGAGGCTTATCCCAAAGTCTGGTCAACGTTCCAGGAAGCTTCATACAGCCACCTACAGCCAAGT
>NW_010139162.1:0-35654 GCF_000699245.1 Pterocles gutturalis | reverse complement strand
AAAAAAGAAAAAAAGGCTCTCCCTAATCTCTAACATAGTAAACTGGTAGCCTTCAACAAGATTCATGTTCATGGAGTTAAAAAGTACATCCTGGCTTAGGCATTTTCTTTCATGAGACTTGAAAGAACTCAATATAAGCCAAAACTGGTTTTATTTGCAATGGTCACAGAAAATTCTACTTTGAAAAGGAAGACTCCTAGTTGTGTGCATGTAGAAATAAAGTCTCTTTCCTTCTAGAATACTGGATAAATTGTTCAGACTTCAGTTCCCTATAGAGAAATACAACCTCTGTAATTGCTGTCAAGGTCAATGAGAACAGGGTAAGTGTTTAAGTGCTGGACATATCATTTACATCAGCCTGGAGCAATTTTAACAAGAATTTTCAGCTTTTTCAACTTGTTTGTTTAATGTTTATTCAAACACTACAGTTTTGAAAAAATACAGTTATTTTGAAAAAATAAAGCTATCATGTGAGTCTGTTCGACAATTTCTGCTTTCAGATATGTGCACTGCCTTTTTTGCAACCATCTATAGTAAGATTTAGAACTGTGGATTTGAATAACTAAAATTGAAGTAAAATGGCATCGCTTTCCCTTTTGAAATATCAACAACCTCAAGACGCTCCAGGTTAAAAAAGACAAAGAAGAAGGAACATGAATGGTACCTTTATTTCCTCACAATTTGGGGATATAGTTTTTGTGCAATTAGTTAACTGCTGTTAACTTTTATTGAATTTAGCTGAAACATCTCAATTTCGATACACAATCTACAAAGTTCAGTCTCTGGGCTACATCTGTTAACAAAATGCTGCTAAGAGAAACCAGATTTATTTAAGTTGGTCAGGAATGTGTTCCAAATGGATTCCAGTAACAAGGTTGCATTGGTAGTGAAATGATAGATAACTGCAATGATGAATTTTGACCCAAATGTAGGCTTTATTTACCATTCCTAGTTAACACCTCCTTAAATCCACTTGGCGCAGTTCTAAGATGAAAGTGACCTGGGATGCTAACAGAACAAAACTGATACACACTTCATTACCAGAAAACACTATTATGATATTTAAAAAAAAAATAAAATAAATTTAAAAAGAAACAATGCAGAAAGACCAAATGCACCTTCTTTCTTCCTTTTCCTTCACACCTAAAGTTCAGAAAACACACAACTTTGGGACTATGCTGAGTTTATCATAAATGCAGTAAAACAAAAAGGAAGTTACTGAATGTGCCCTTTTAGAGCTTTGACCTAGGAAAACAAATCACCTCGATATTCTGAGGATATTTATTTTGCTATAGGAAAGCGTGCACATTTACTGCATGCCAAAGATGACACTATCTTCCTCAGGAAAAGATGCCTTGTCAAACTCTCCAAGAAATCTCCCTATTTCAACTCATTTACTTGGCTACCTGCTAGGAAAAAGATTTACTCCTCCTAAATCACTGAAATAACACAAGATTACGTCTCTAGTAAGATCACATTTTATACTACTTTTCTGTAATTCTTAAACTCACAATTAGGAATTGGTCAGTACTACTGTTAAAAATACTTTGAAAACAGTGCAATTACCATGGGGCATTAGAAGTTGAAATAAAAAATTCTGACCAAAAGTGCTGCAGTGCTAACAGATGTGGTAGAGCAAAGCAAAGACAATCTAAATTGCTAAACCATACTGTTAAGCAGACGTCATGTCATAGTGTGTATCTGCATGTGCTATGAGGAAAGTCCAAAACAAGGGTCAATTCAAGAGTGTTTTTTTTGTTAAGGCATACCACAGAATCTTTGAGTTGGAAGGGACCTCTGGAGATCACATTGTTCATCCCACCCTGCTCAAGTGAGGTCACCTAGAGCAGGCTACCCAGGACCACATTAAGTCAGGTTTTGACTCTCTCCGCAGCCTCTCTGGGGGCAGCCTCACAAGACTGCCCTCACAAGAACCAAACTTTTTATTGTGTTTAGATGGAATTTCATGCATTTTGTGCTCATTGTCTCCTATACTGTCACTGGACACTACCAAGAAGAGTCTGGCTCCCTCATCTTTATCCCGTCCTGTCAGGTATTTATACACTTTGACAAGGTCAGAGCTCCCCCGCCCTCCCACACCTTCTCCAGGTTGAACAGTCCCAGCTCTCTTAACCTCTCTTCGTAAGAAAGATAATCTAGTGCCTTAGTCATCTTCATGGCCTCTCACTGGATTCACACCAGGATGTCCAAGCCTCTCTTGTACTTGGGAGCCCAGGACAGGACCCAGCACTCTAGATGTAGTCTCACCGGGCTGAGTAGGGAGGAAAGATCCCTCCATCAGCCTGCTGGCCACAATCTTCTTAATGCAGACCAAGTTGCTGTTGGCTGCCTTCACTGCAAAGTGTGTGTACAAGGGTGTATTCCTCACTCGTGGTCAGCTTGGTGTTCACCAGGATCCCAAGGTCCTTCTCCACAGAGCTGCTTTCCAGACAGCTGGTCCCCAGCATGTATTGGTGTATGGGATCATTTCTCCCCAGGTAGATTTTTTTATTTCCCCTTGCTGAAAGTCTTGAGGTTCCCCTCTGCCCGTTTCTCCAGCATGTCCAGGTTCCTCTGAACGCCGGCAAAACTATCTGATATATCAGCCACTCCTCACGGTTTTGCATCATCTGCTAACTTGATGACATTCTGTCCCACCATCTAGGTCATTAATGAAGACATTAAATGGTACTGGCCCCAGTATTGATCGCTGAGGTATACCACTAATGACTTGTCTCCAGTTGGACTTCATACCTCTCATCACAACTTTCTGGGCCCAGCCATTCAGACAGTTTTCAATCCACCTCACTATCCACTTATCTAACCCATACTTCCTCCACTTGTCTAGTAGGATATTATAGAAATAACAAAAGCCTTACTGAAGTCAAAGTAAAGAGCACCCACTGCTCTCCTCTCATCCATCAAACTAATCACCTCATTTCGGAAGGCTACAAGGCTGGTTAAGCGTGATTTCCCCTCCATAAACCATGATGAATACTTCCAGTAACCTTCTTGTCCTTCACATTTCTGGAAATCCTTTCCAGGATTAGTTGTTCCAATAACTTCTCACCTCCTGAGGTGAGGCTGACTAGCCCCTAGTTCCCCATCTTGAAGACAGGGGTTACATTTATTACAGTCTTCAGAAACCTACCCTGATTACCACAACCTTTCAAAGACATTCAAGAGTTGCCTTGCAATGAGATCAGACAGATCCCACAGCACTCATGGGTGCAATCCATTAGGCCCCATGGATTTACAGATGTTCAGTTTGTTCAAGTGTTGCCAAACCCAAACCTCCTCCACCAAGAGTGAGTCTTTGCTGCTTCATACTTTTCCTTGGATCTCAGAGACCGGGGATTCCTGAAAATTTGTCTGTATATTAAGGGATATCTTAACATATTGACCAAAACCACAGCATTTCTAGATCGAATCCCATCCCCAACTCTCCCCCACAAAAGACTGCACATGAACAGTAGTATTTCTTCCAGTACATCTCTCTACATGCCACTATTTATGCATTCCTCAGGGATCAGTACTGGGACCAGTGCTATTTAACATTTGTCAGCAACGTGGACAGTGGGATCTAGTGCACCCTCAGCAAGTTTGCCAATGACACCAAGCTGTGTGGTGCAGTCGACATCCTAGAGGGAAGGGACGCCATCCAGAGGGACCTGGACAGGCTTGAGAGGTGGGCCAATGCAAACCTCATGAAGTTCAACAAAGCCAAATGCAAGGTTTTGCACATGGGTCGAGGCAATCCCAAGCACAAATACAGGCTGGGCAGAGAATGGCTTGAGTGCAGCCCTGAGAAGGATTTGCGGGTGTCAGTAGATGAAAAACTGAACATGAGCCAGCAGTGTGCGCTCGCAGCCCAGAAGGCCAACAAGATCCTGGGCTGCAACAAGAGAACTGTGGCCAGCAGGTTGAGGGAGCTGATTCTGCCCCTTTACTCTGCTCTCTTGAGACCCTACCTGGAGTACTGTGTCCAGCTCTGGGCCCCCCAACGCAAGGAGGATGTCGAGCTCTCGGAGCTGGTCCAGATGAGGGCCATGAAGATGGTCAGAGGGCTGGAACACCTCCCTTATGAGGACAGGCTGAGAGAGTTGGGGTTGTTCAGCCTGGAGAAGAGAAGGCTCCAGCGGGACCTTATAAAGGCTTTCCACTGCCTGAAGGGGGCCTACAGGAAATCTGGGGAGGGACTTTTTACAAGGGCATGTAGCAACAGGACAAGGGGTAATGGATTTAAACCAGAAGAGGGCAGATTTATACTAGATATTAGGGAGAAATTCTTTACGGTGAGGGTGGTGAGGCACTGGAACAGGTTGCCCAGGGAAGCTGTGGATGCCCCATCCCTGGAGGTGTTCAAGGCCAGGCTGGATGAGGCTTTGAGCAACCTGGGCTAGTGGGAGGTGTCCCTGCCCATGGCAGGGGGGTTGGAACTACATGATCTCTAAGGTCCCTTCCAACCCAAACCATTCTATGACTCTATGATTTCAAGTTAGCTACTACAGTTCATGACAACAAGGTGATACATAGTAAAGAAATAACTCTGAAATCAAAGGGAAGTTTACAGAAGGGCAATTCTATTGACTGAACTTTTCAAAAATAAAAACAGTATTAAAACAATTCCAGCTTAAAACACAAGGCTGAGAAATGTTAAAGGAAAACTTACATTGATTTTAGATGAGCCTTGGAGTAGCTAACTACATCAGTTACTTTTAACAGTGATGAGGAGAAATACTATACTCACACAAGAGGTTTTTTTTTTTTACTTTTGTGTAGGGTTCTTTTCTGATGTGAAATGAAGGCCCCAAACAGATGCATAGTAATTTAAAGACTAAAAGTAGAAACATATCAAAAAAATACAACTGTGGTGAGTCTCATGTGAAGCCCATCAGAAAAAGCACTCTGTCAAATCCTCACAATAAAATCTGTGCCCTTGAGGTCAACCCAGTTCAATCAAGTTCATTACCATAAACAATAATAAGCGAAGCATTTACATAGGTTTATTTTCATGGTGTCCTACTCTCCTTCAAAACTGCTCAAGTTGCATTACATTTCATTGATAAAGTGAAGAAAGGAGCTCTGAAATG
Source organism: Pterocles gutturalis (assembly GCF_000699245.1). NCBI lineage: Eukaryota > Metazoa > Chordata > Aves > Pterocliformes > Pteroclidae > Pterocles > Pterocles gutturalis. The sequence continues at coordinate 30,561 of NW_010139162.1, read as the reverse complement.
GACATACATTTCTCAACCATGCAACTGCAAAAACTACATTGTAAATGACCTGGGTTTAAGATTGCACATCACAACTTTTGCATTCACACAGAGGACAGAAAGAGGAAATAAATACATTAGTAAATTTGAACGGATGGGAACAATACGCAGCAACAGAGTAAAGGACTGAGATTCTATCAGTACTGCAAATCAGTGCTTTTCACAGTTCCATCTGGCAAACATAATTTAATGTAACATTAAGGGGAAGTATAAACATGATACACAGACATATGCACTTCCAGATTCTGTGGTTACTAAAATAATTTCTAATGAAGGCTTGGAAAATGCCTTCAGGGATACTGCCAGGTAAGATTCCGACAGTGACTCTGCAAGATCATGATAACATGCCTAATAACCATTGAGAAACAAGAAATTCTGCTGTGCCAGACTTTGATTAAGGACAAACTTTGAAATAAGGAATCTTTGTTATATATGCAAGAAGGCTGCAGAAAATTACATACATGCATCATAAGTACCAGAAGTGTTCTTTCACACATGGAAAAATATTGTCTGTTGAGGACAAAAGAAAAGTATGGATCCAAAATCTGTGTGCCAGACATGCTGTAAAACTGCACAAAAATACAGAGAGGAGAAGGAAAAAAAAAAACAAAACCAACACACCAAAAAACCAAACCCACACAGTGACCAGCTGCAACAAGCCAACAAATACCTCAATGAGAAGCAAAGTTTTTCCACAGCAACAGCTAGAAATAGAGAGTCAATTCCCAGACTTACTGCTGTAGACAGAAGCAAAGGAGACTCCAAAAATGTAACAGGTTTATTATGGAAGTGACAAGAAAATTAACTTTACAAAAATCAGCACATGGAATGGGATTGTTTCTCAGTATGCATAGAACAAAACTAAAAACGTGTTTGGTTTTTTAACTATTAAATGTTTTCCAACCCTCTCTTCCCCTTCCTCCATCAGATCCCAACAATGAACACCATTCTTTCTACAGGGAGCCCTCCAGAACATCAGACAGTCTAGCACAATTAAATAACTGTCCCAGAAGAACATATGAAGCTATAAGAAGTTTACCAATCAAAAGTGTCACTATCATTGTGATGCTGCAGTTAAGCAAAATAAGTTTCTTCAATGTTCTTTGCTGCAAGTGTCTATATTCAAATTTTATGACATGACTTTACTTCTGTGATCTTAATCTAAAAAACCAGAATTATGTCATTAATCAGCATAGTATCTACAGGAATCTTTCTTCCATCATAAAATAATAACTCTTCCTGCATGTTTATTTCCATTTTGTATTAATTGCAAAAAGAAAGAATCGGATAACAGCATTTGCTTGTTTTCTTGACTTTTAATTTAACCTTTTTTTTAGTCTTAAAGACCACTAAGAAATACCCACATGGGCATAGTGGATGGTCAAAACAAACCCAAATTAGAAAATTAATTACAGCAGTAATTTCTCATGACAATTTGAACAGATTTCCACTATTACTCTGGATCTATCCTGTATCAGAAAAGACCTGCAACATATGCACATCTGTTTTGTTATCCCTCGTTGGCAGGGGTACGCTAAGTTTACAGATATAATAGAGAAGGCCAGACAGATACAGTCAGAACATCATCACCAAACAGAGGGCAATAACCTTGGAGAAGAAAGAAAGAGAATGGCAAATATTGATGTTCACATGAAGCCGGAAAGTCAACGGCAGCAAAACAGAGAAAGACCAAAGCAGAAAGAAGCTCAGCTAACTTTCAATTAGCTATAAAGATGCTCTTCTGCTCTGTATGATCTATGCATGTTTAGGAAGAATTGTTAACTCCCTGCAGTATGTCTGGACATGTGATCACTCTGGGATCAAAATAATACTCCTGGATTTCCTATGCAGTAGTAGAACAGCATCAATATGCTTTTCAACTACTGTTTACGTAATATGACTTATTAACTGCTGCTTCAATGCCATTCTTCAATACACATAAAGGGGGAAAAAGTAACTCCATTACAAAATGAAAGTGACAGCTGGTCAAAGAGGGGAGGCCACATACAGTCACCAACCAATTCAATGCCCGCTTTAGACCTGAATTTGACCCAAAATACCAATCTGGAAAAGAACAAATGAGCTCTCTGAAAATACCTTTATTAAATATAGTGAATGGATTAAAGTCAAAATAATAATTATTCTCCAAACACCAAGTAAGCTTCACACTTACAGTGCGTTTCTTAATTGAGGCTTACAAATCATCACAAAATAAATACACTACCCATATGCCTCTATATGTATGTAAATGCTCAACATCTTTGACTTCACTTTTAGCGACGGAAAATTGAAAGGTTCAACAAATGAAAATGACTTGTGACAAACCCAGGAATACTGAACTCCCCATTATCGCTGTTTTGTTTTAATGCTGTTGCATTAAGGTAAAATCTACTTGCTGCAAAACTCAAGTTCCCCCAAGCTTTGCTCGCAGATTGTGAGTTAACTGATAGAGGACACTAAGCTCACAACCATCTAACAAAATGAAGTGCAGTACTGTTATATTCAATAGGTATAACAATGCATGCCTTATATACGTTCAGCTACGCTAGGAAGAACTCAGTATCATCATTTAATTCATGCTCAAGGGGGCCCCCAGGCTCAAAATGACTGACAGCTCCAACTCCCCAGAGCCCAAACACTCACCCCATCTCGTGCAACTAAGAGATACCTTGTGGTTCCTACAGCTTCAGTGACTTGGACAGACAATTTAAAAGTCCATCTGCAGGCTATACAGGAGTCTCATACTATAGAAGGCCCCTCGTTGGGGTGACATCAGCTACAAACACAGAACCTTCTCTGCTGTGCAGTATGAAGAACAGACCTACCAGTTATGAAAAAGGAAGAAAACATCCCAGTCCAAGGCAAATTTCATATAATTTAATAACATAATAAACCCAAAGAATCTTCTTATTTTCAGATGCATTTAAGATAGTGAAAGTACTCGCTGTTACACATGTAGCTTAACAATTAGCTTAAACATGCTGTAAAAACATACATAGCTGTTCAATTAAAAAAAAAAAAAAAGATGGCAAATGAAATGCACACAGTGTACAAGTATCTAGAGAACTTTGCTTTGAGTGTCCATGTATATATTGCAGAGAGTGTACCTGTCAGTATAATCTGACATCAGCAAAGATTTTAACTTACCTTAATAAGAATACTTTCCACCATAGAAATCTGGCTCACGTTTTTGTGGTACTGCTCTAATTTCAAAAAAGATAATGGGACTCTCTTCATTGCCTGAAGAGAGAAGGCAATTTAGAAGCCTTCTCCTCTCCTCTTCATCAGGATTTCATAGAGACTCATGTTCTCAGTGAGCTAGAGTTTCAGGATCTGAAAGCCATTACAGTTTTTCTAATTTTCCTGCCTATCTTCCTATTTATTACCCTTATTGGTTCAGTCATGGTCAATTCAGGATGTAATATGCAATTTACCAACTCTTTCAATGAGCTTTAGTAAGTCCACTTCTTAAAGAAAAAAAAAAAAAGGGTGGGGGGGAAGGAAGTGGAGAAGAGTAAATTTTGCCACTGTAAGTCCTTTGGGTCCCATACACATTCAGATACAGGTGGAGACAACAGTCCTATGCTTTATAGCTGCTTTTATGATTTCTTTACTGCAGCAGTAAGTGATTACATGCATTTATTTTGCCTGTTATTTCTGTAATTTTCATACAAAATCTGCCTTTGCCTACATGCACAAAGCCTGCCTTTACCTATGAGTCTTAAAAGAGGATTCTGTTAAAAAAAGTAAGGCTCTCTTTGTACTCCTGAAAGAAAAGAACTTTGCTTCAAGAAATCCAAAGGAAAAGGCAGCAAACTGAGTAGATCCCTGCAAAGAACTATATTACAGTTCTTTACCATTACACTGAAAAAGATTAGCTTCATTGCACAGTAGATTACTGAGAAATACAGAGAATAATTACAGTCTGAGGCTGAGAGAAAACAGCATACTAGATATAGTTGCTGGGAATCTTCTAAAGAGGAAAGTCAAGAGCACAAGGAACAAGCAATTAAATAGCAAGGCAAAAAGTGAACAAAGGCACAGGGAGAATGATCACGCAAAGCAAAGAGACAGAGGCATCTCAATACACACACAGGAAAAAGAAGTGGCAAAGGATGCAAGGAAAAGTATTCAGGAAATTACACCAGGTAAGCAGAGGTCCTATACCAGATTTTGATTTAGAATTATATACATGCCTTGATGCTGCTTGCTGCCTGATACGCAAGAGCTAGAGATTATCTTATAGGAAAACTGAAACAATTCTTGCTTGACTTTTTTACTTCAGAGTAACATAAATGATCAACTGCCTCTGTTTCTGGCAGTCTACAACATGCCGTATCATTTAAGTAAATGCATTTTGAAAGGATATATTTTCAACATAATTAAAATATCGTATTGGAGGATGGGGGAGGATGGCCGTTACATTGACATGATTGCAACTGAACAAAACGTGAAGCAAATAAACCATTTGGCACAACTACAAAAAGCAATTTAGCCACTGGAATTCCATGCTGATTTTCTGCTTTCTTGGACAACAGGGGCATGAAAACCTGCTACTGACATACAGAACACAAAAAAAGCATCTGTCAAAATACTACTCTCTGATCTTAAACTGGCAGAGTTGCAGAGAACAACTCTGCTTTTAACTAAAGAATGAAACAAACCACTTGTTTCATCAATTCTTAATGGACTTAAATTTCAAAATTAGCAGCAAATGTTAATGCTGCTAATGTAGCAATGCCTGTGTATAAAATGGAACAAAGAAAATCAAATTGTAACAGTAATGCAACTTCTTTGGGCCAGTATTAACATTTTTGAGTGGTCTCATTTTCAGCTGAGCCTCTCCATGGCCCAGCTGAAAATGAGACACCTGTCATATGCAATTACTACCAAGCACAGGAAAGGACCAAAGGATGTAGGAGATAATAAATGTGGTAACATTAGTCATTTAGTTTGAGTACAACACATAGAAGTGTTTGTGTTCAGTATATTAAACATGCATGACAAATATTAACATAAATAATAAGACTGTTATTGAGTACTTTGGACAGTTTTTCAAAAGTAAAAATTAACATTTTAAATTTTTTTTAAAAGTTACATGATATGCAATCATTTCCAGCAGATTCCAGCGTTGTTGCTGCATAAAATAAACCCAGTATTTTGTAGACTATACCTGATTTTAAACTTGAGTACAGTCCACAGTCTGAGAAAAAATACACACAAGCTGCAAATAAGTTAAGTCCTCAAAATACATATTTTGTGTGCACTGAGTTTATCCTGTTCTACATGAATATTGCACACCAGGAATTAGTACCGATTATTATTTTGTAGAGAAATAAAATAAAATCTACAACCTCAAGAAGCCATTTCATAATAACTATTTTGCAATTTTTTCCCTAAGAAATCTTAAGTTAAAGTAGCGAAACACAGACAGAAAGATTCCAGGACAGTGGTAGTAAGCAGGTAGAGATGAGGAAGTCCAAGCTTTATAACTCACTTGTCTCAGAAAGGTCAATTAAACACTTGCAAGGAGGAAAGGCATCCCATAAATACAGTGATTATTTGGTAAGAGAATGCAGCTAGGTTTGTTCAGAAATGGAAGGCAAAATCCCCAAAGGATATGTTGGCAATTTTGGTCTATCAATACAAAAATGACTGAAGAGCTGGTTTGCTAAAACTGAAAGGTGACAGCTCTTTTCTCTTGTCTCATCTTAGGTTTCTGGGGTCTGAGTTTTGTTAACTATCGGCCTTGATTATGCTTATGTACTGCTTGTGATGGACTGGTCACCTCAGATACACCACATTCTCTCTTCTCTGATTTTATGCCAAATTTCAATTAAAAAGTAAAGCAATTTAACACACAAATAAAGACTTCATAGTGATCCCAAAGTCTTCAGATAAAAATATTTGTGGAAAACACAGACTAGCTCAAATACTAGTGAAATTATTCCTTCAGTTCATCAGTGTTTTCACAGTCACAATATTGATTCTATAGATATATTTGGAAAACTAATATAAATGGTCATGAACACCAAAGCAAATTTTCAGTTTTTACTTAAGCAAATGTTGGTTGATTCTTCATGTCATATTCACCAAGGTGTAATTAGAAATATCTGTGGCAAACGCCACACCAAATCCCCTGCTGACTAAGTTTTCTCTACAGGGGAATATATATAATAATATATCATGCGTAATTTGTGTATATGGTGACACACATCTGTTTATAACAGGCAATATAAAAAGGATTAAGTAGGATTTGTGATAAGGATTTGTGCATGACTTGTTCCAGTTTAGCACTTTTTAGACGTTATGACATCATAGTTAATTCCAAACCTGTTGATGTAGTTAACATGATTTATAAGACTATCATATTCCCACTTGGGTACAAGAGAAACAGAATATTAAATATCACAGCTGACACCCTTCCCAAAGGCACCATCAAATATTTCATTGACGATCTTAAGCTGTAATAACCCAAAATCCCAGCCACTAAAAAAACCTTCACACATGAACATATGCACTTACTGTTTCAACAAAACGCTTCTAATATTAGAGCTACAGCTCTCCTATACAAATCAGTTCCTTGTTTCACTTTGTCACTATCTACGTAATAAGAGATATCAGTATTGAATGTAAGGAATATCACCCATTATTAACAGATTGCATTAGTTACCTTACTAATGACGCTAATAATTCTGCAAAATAAGGAACAACCGAGACTTCAGGATGGTATAAAAATTTTCATCGTGTCAATGGCAGACAACTCATACATATTGCTCCTGGACTAGGAACCTAAACTTAAATTCCTCCATAGCAATTGGTCCAATTTCCTGGAACTATCACAAAGCGTTGCCTCTTCTATCAGTTCACTTTATCCTATATTTTCAAGTATTACTCCACAGAAGCTTCTACCATTGACTGCAGCCTCTAAGTAAATACATAAATTTTCCTCCCTCCATTTCTGCCTCAGTAGAACAGCTACCATGGTGAATCTGCTGTCTAATCACAATAAAAATTCCAGTAAACCACCACACTATTGTTTCAGTAAGTATGCAGCAAAAGGAAAACTTTATCGGACAAGTTTTAAATAAAATCTGAAATGCAAGACATTATGGGAAAAAATAATTCTGTTTGTTCAGAATCAGCACATCCAGCAAAGAATATGAAACACGTCTCTACTCATATCTAAAACAGAAAAAAATATGCTTACTAAATCCACTGCATAAACTCTCCACGTACCAACACTTTTTCAATGCTACTACAGTCCCTTTACACCCAAGAGATGAAAACAGAAATAGCTGAGCATTTAGATGTCTGCAACTGTGAAGACTGAAATTCCAATCACTTGCTATGTCATATATAAGTAAAGCCCAATGATCTTATGGAACACTTGATTTTTGGATGGCATCAAACATTTACTTTGTGAAAGATTTACATGATTTTAAGTACAGATTTTATCTTTTCAGATCTGAGTCAGAATCAGCAGTACAAATGAGCAGGGTGTTTGCCTGCTGGACTGGTTTGGTTAAGTAATACACCTCTTTAATTGAAAGCAGGGAGTTTGTACTGGTAACACCAATAATGAAATACGATCTTTTTGTTGAAAGGTGTAGGACATAGCTGAAGCCATAAATCATTACTCTTTCTGAATGATGAATGCAAAAGCATGCTTTGCTTTCCCTCAGCGTGCCATCAAACATCCATCCTCAGTAGGGCCAAAGCACACAGTTCTTCCAATGGATACTTCTAAAATATCTTTTTCCACAGGATCTGCTGCAGTGATTTAGGGCTTTCCCTGGATCCTGTATCATTTTCTCCTTTCCCTTTAGTTCACTGATTTTTTTTTTTTTCTTTCCAGACTCAACACCCCACAACAGCACTACAGTTATACGACCTCTCACTCTGCAAAATAGGATTTAATCACCTCATTGGACTTGTGATCAGGACAAGACAAAGCCTCTTTGGGGGAGGACTGTACTGCTTCTAGGAAGATGGTTGGTAAGGCCCATATAGGATGTACCTTTTGACATGCCAAATGTACCTTGTTCCCTAAGACACAATCTACACTCCTTAGAAGGAAGGCTCATTCAAATTCAACTACATCATCCCTGAAGAGGCTACAATAACCTCCATTCCTAGTACCATTTTAACACTTTGGGTTAAAATAGGGAATCTAGGGGAGAGATGAAAGAAATGAACAGCAGGGGTTAGAAGAGAATCAGTTCTCTAATTACAAATAGGGTCAGGGCAAGCATTGTCCATGAGCTGCCATTAAAATAACTTTTTTTGCTATTGATTGCTGGTTTTTCTAATATAAAGAACCACAAAATCAGACAGATGATGTGTGTCAGCATATAAAATGGAAAATCATTTTAGTTAATGTTAAGAGTATACTATATTTTCAATAAACCAGAATTTGCTTTTTTTTAAAATTTAATATTACTCAAGAATACTCTTACAAAATCTGTAACTATCAGGTGGTATGAATTTTAAAAATTCCAGTAAAATTTGTCCCCTTAACAACACAGGTTATGAAACCTGGCCATAAGCATGTGATCTGGAATGGAACTTGGCACAAACATATTTTAGCTAGAAGCATTTTATCTTTGAAAGATACACTCAGAAAATTTAATTTAGCAATGTGTAGGCTACAGATCTATAAAACCAAAAAAACTATATTAGCACCTAAGCTGAAGATACCCTATTTCTACCTCTGTTTGCAGGTGGACTTTTTTGACCAATGCATAGTAAGGCTGCAGCATGAACAAAGCCCTCTACAGACATCAAACAATCTCCAGGATAGACAGTACCTCTATGAGAAAAAAAAATTTTTTTGATGTCTGATAAAGGCTGAGCTCACTCATGATGAGGATAATATTGCAAGTTCTTTCCTTTATTCGACACTTCCTTTTTTTCCAAACTTCTATTAAAAGCTTGCCTAACTAAAGCGCATGAATAGTCTTCTAACAATTTCAGTTTATCAGTGATGGACCATGCTTCTCTTCCCCCCAGTACAATATTCCCCAAATCCTTCCAATAATCTCTATGCTTACCACCACCACCAACTATTTTTGTCTTGCCCACCTTCTGGGCAAGCACCGGCCTATGCTGTAGCTGTAACACTGTGCTAATCAGTCGGTAAGGCTGCACGAGCAGAGTGGCTGACAGCTGTAGCTGCTCTGCATGGGAGACCAAACACGGCGTTTTGCATTTCTGATGCTTCAGGGCTACACAAGGTCTTAGACAGTATATTGAGCAGGCCTTGTGAAGTGTGGTATCAAAATGGCCACCCTTCTGGCAAACCTGCTCAAAACTGGTAATTAGTTCAGAGGTTAACAGGGACAGGAAAGACAGACATGGCACAATCAGGTAATTCTCATCTCTGTAGGAAAACAGGTTAAAATAGAAGTTTGGGGGTTGTTCCAAAGACGTCTTTCTCTGAAACCACAAAACTAAGTCACTAGTCTAATACAACAGCACTGCAATTTGCAGTCAGAAAGATTGAGTTTTAAAGTAAGAGAGAGAACTACCACAAAATTTCTGTGGTGAATGGAAGAGGGGACATGTTAAAACTCTGGTTTTATGCATTTATGAAAGCAGTCAAGAACCACTGGCAAAAATGGCTCTAAATATTAAAGACAAATCTCAACGGAATGGCCAAAATTAACACTACAGGTGAAAATGTGTTTATATCAACCCTGATGTGATAAATTATGCATTTTATGCAAAATCATAAATATTAACCTGCATGAATGAAATTTAGAAATACTCCTTTTCAAAAAAAAAAAATTTTGAGTTACTAGTGCCATTTTCTTTGTTTTCCATTGTGCTCCTTGGTTGGCTCACAATCCCAGATAGGGTCTGATCCAATAAATATTTCCAGATGTAAAGCTGATATTTAATACTCCACCTAGAAGTAAACCTTATTCCCACTAGTTACTGTTTGTATAACCCTTCTGAGCTCAGCCTTACAAAAAAAAAAAAAAAAAGTACAAACCGAAGTCTATATCCATTAAAAAGTTATTAGCTTTCTTATTCCCTGTCAGAGATAAAGGAACACGGGCCTAGGCCATCAATCAAGGTATGCAGATCATCCATTTTGGTAAAATAAAATTCCCACTGACTTCCATGGAACTCGGGATCTCACTCAGATTATTGACAGCCTGTCTGAAAACCAACTGAGACAGGGAGCATGGGGCAGAGAGTGACAATCTCCTGTATCGTTCCACTGCTCCACAGAAATAGCACACGCTTACATGCTTCATCCACACCACTGTGCATCACCTACCATCCTATTGTAAATAGAGTAAATAGCCCACAGGACGTATTAAAGCAACAGAATAAAGCCTTTACTCAGTTGTCCATGCAACAGAGAAAGGACACCACTTAGGTTACCTACAGCATTCTTTCATTAGCCAACAAGCGGGGCTAGACTTCAGTGGTGTACAATGCAGTAAATTGCTTTCCATGCCATAAAGCAATCTTTTGAGCATCAATTCCATTATTGACTCAGTTATTTCTGGTTTTTCCTATCACTTCTAAACCTTCCTTGAAACTCAGGCCAGAAACTCAATGAGACAACAGACATGGTAGTGCTAAAAGCTACTTTCAGAAAACAGCTGCAATCAGGTCTACAATGCTGATAAGCCTTCTGTGTCCCGTTTTACTCCAAGATAAGAAATCAAATAAAGCCTCTAAACGCTGGCAATAGGCATGATGGGATCTCTAAGATTAACTCATTGCAAAAACATTAGTAACTTCTATTATCCAGAAATCCAAAGAGCCTCTCAGATAATTTACCTTTCCCAGACAAGCAGAAGTAAATACACACACTGAAAACTGTAAATATACACCCTGAAAACAGACTATAAAAGGATGTTCAGGGATCTCTGTAGATTATTCCTTGTGTTCTTTCCTCTATTGCCTTGTAACAGAATAACTGACTTTTTTGGGCTACATCATACTGCTTCTTCCAAGGAAAAGAAACCAAGTCTTTTCTCCTAAAAATAATTTTAAAATTCCTTCATTAATTTATAACTTAAGAAATAGGAAAACAAAAAAGTAAAAGTAATAGCACATTCATGACAATTTATTAAAAAAAATACAAAAGCACCTCTTGGGTGCTGGAAGCATTCATGCTTCAGCCTTTACAGCGGCCCCGTCATGTGTTAATGATTATATATATTCATTCACTACCAAAAATAGTTTCCTCTAGAATTATGCACAAAGAACATTTGTCCACAGTGAATTTCAAGCTTGGCTAGTCTGCTTGGGTTACAGTTACTCCTAATTTTACAGTGGCAAAAATCCAGAAGTCCACTTTGTACTAGCAGTTTATCTTTTATGTCAGAATATTTTATTCATTCATTCAAAAGTTAGGAAAGTAGCAGCACCTAAAAACTGAAATCTTACTCTACCCACGGAACCAGTTATCACAATACACAGATCACTATACCAAAAATCCTAGTTAGTTTACCTGGAAAGAGCATCTCTTTCTCTCTCCCCCTCTCCTGCCCTGCTTCTCCTCTCATTCTGGTCTCCTCAGGAAACCTCAAGTAGGATCCTCTTGATCACTTTCACATGCCTTAAGAAATTAGTATATGCTATCAATACTGAAACATTTGCAAGCTTAGTAAGTAATGGTTATAAAACCAGCAGCAAAGGGAAATACATTAAAAATACATGACTTTTGTTGTATGTCCACTGTCTTACAAAATATGAGTGCTGCGGAGGGGTGCTGCACATTTTTTTCAAGTACAGACATATATTACTTAAGGTGTAAAACATTTTACACTTATTTTAAAAGCTAGCTGCATAGAAGCCTCTCGAAGATTTATCCTGTGTTGCTTTGAAGCCCTCTATTTCTCCCCCCTCCTTTTTTTGGATGCAGAGAGATACTGCTCTATTCCTGCTTGGAATCCAAAGGAGAACAGGAAGTAACGTCTGAGCTCCATAGAGATTCATTTTTATTTGCTTACAGGACGTGGCGGATTCAAAAACTGGCTTCATTTTTCAGTATCCTTAAAGGACCTAACTTTTTTTTTTTCTTTTCTTTTTGGCAAGGAACACAGCTGGAACTTCAAGTTCAGCCAAAACAGACAATAAAACAGTAAGAAGGCATAATGCCAAAAATGCAAAGGCATCAGCGTCCAGAGCATAATTCCACCCTTTTTTCTCTTCCCCCCTCAATGATTTACACAGGAAAACGTAAAAAACAGAAAACTCTCTTTGTCCTAGAATGAACTCCTCATATTTTAAAACAGCCTACGAACATCTCAGACCCACTGGAGGCGAGCTAAAGAATGATGTTGCTCATTTAAGCTGACAGATTTTTTTTTTTTTTAATCCATATGTTTTATTGTTATGTTCTTTTGAATATCATACTTTGTTCTGCTTCTTGGGAGAAAACATTTGTATGAAGTAACAACATGTGGAATCTCTCACACAACACAATATGAAATTTGGTTCAAGAGTAGCCTTTTTCCCTCCTCCCTCATGACACACAGTTTTAAACATTATTCTCACTGGCAGTAAGCCTGTGCTTGCCTCTAAGGCAAAAAAAAAAAAAAAAAAAAAAAAGAGCCAATTAATTTAAAACTCTAATTTTGTTGCAGTAAAACTGATTTGTTTACCGTTTTGGTTTTTTTTTTTTTTTAGGAGGATCTAACCTGCAAGTAATGCTATGAAAATGATGTGCAATGACCAACAAATAAGTAAAGCTTCTCTGTGAGGATATGTGCACATGCTTCCTCAGATTTGCAACAGGAAGCCAGGCAGGATGGGTCTGGGGGAAGGTCTGGAAGCTGTATAGCAAAAGTGGAGGGAAAGACAAAAATAGATTCTAAAAAGGATATTGTCTTCCTTACTGCATGAATCCTTCTTTGGAATTAGAAGCTAACTAGTCAGTGTTTCCTTTCCATTGTATAAAATTGAACATATATAATTTGCAGAGAATGTCCAGAAGCCACACAGTGCCTATTTATTAATAAGAGCTACCTCTGCAGAATCATGTGTCCAGCTCATAAACCAAAAAATGGCAAAATAGAGGCTAACTCCTTTATGCAAGGAGTGCAAAGCGCACATGAAAAATATTAACTTTTTCTTTCTGAGGAAAGAAAATTCAGAATAACTGTGGCACTTGCATTAATAACAATTAAAATGCTAATTGAAGAAAAAAAGGTAGACTTTTTGGGAGGGTGCAAAGTATTTCTGCAAAGCATTTGTGAGGTCAAACATAAGAAATCTGTGTAACTAAGGAAAAACACAGAAAAGACCATCAAACCAATCAATGAGGATTCAAACACAAGTTTTTCAGAGGAACTGCGGTATGAACTCATGTTGAAACAGGTGGGGCAAAATGGCACACTCATCTGAGCTAGTGAAAATACAGATCATCCAGCAGGACTAGTAGGAGCCTAGCAGAAATGACAAAGCAGGGGTAAAAAGGAAAAAAAAAAATCCTGAGAAAAATTTCATAACATTGACGTTTCAGGTTGCCAGGTTCAGAAAAGAAAATGAAGCAGGTATGGTAAATTTAAATACAAAACAGACGGCATCTGGCCAGCCTTGTGTTGATCATGTGAATAAAACAAGGCAAAAAACTAAAACAAAACAAAAAGCCAACCAATCAAAACAAAAAACCCAAAAAACTACACACACCATACAGACAATTAGTAAAGTAGACCCAGAAAGGACGAAACAATTGGCTGCTACAGATTATTTAACAAATCTCTATAATTTTAAAAAGATGAGTGATAGATTGTCTAGTTGGATGCTCAGAACACAAGTATCTGCACAAGAGATGCACCTTGCTGGTGCCACATCACAACCCACATGAAGTTACAAGGGTAAAGATCATAGAGTTTTGGACAAATGTGAACTTCTAAAAGAAAAAAAAAATCACAATGGAAGCCAACTATATAGCTTGTAAAAAGATATCCAGTAGGACACCTAGGTTTCTAGTGGAAAAACTGGGTTTTTGATTATGGATGGGCTGGACACAAAGCTCTGCTTCATCTGAATCCTCATGGTATCTCATGAAAATTCAATTTCAAGTCCCTCATGCATCCATTTTACAAAGGAAGTCCTGCTTCCTGGATGGACTGTAACTTCCCTTACTGTAGTTATGTTCCAGTGGTACATTATGAAAATGCACCAAGCAGCACCATTACCAACTCTGCAGTGTCCACTGCAGTTGTGACATGTTGTTAAATGTGTACCAACACAGCCTTTTTCAAACAAATGTCTACATGCTCTGCCTGTTCTCCAGGTTGTCTGGGTGCAAGTAAAGCCTAAATAAAGGCAGCTCAGGCTCAGAGCTGAACTGACAAAGACATACGGTTCTGAGGCAAATCTCAAACATCTTTGCATTCAGTTGTCTCTAGCCATAAGGCTAACACCATTTACAAAAGCCTGCATATGGAAACATTTAAAAATTTCAAGCACTTTTTTTTGTTAAATTGTCAGCTTACATCCCAAACTTTACTTAAAACTGAATTCCAGTTTACCCAATTTATGGCTAAATACATTACTCCTCAGCTCTAATCTGGAAATCATACACAAGGAATAACAATAGTACAATAGAAATGGCTTTAATCTTCAGGATACTGTAAACCCAATACAGTAGTAAGACTGTGGTATATACACTATTTTAGAGTAGGAGAATATTGCCGCAATATGCTCTAATAAAAAATGTCTACCCCCTTAGGATCTGTAAATGCAAAGAAAAATCACATCCAAAGAACTTGGAGATGAGTGCTCAAAGTGAGGTCTCTATTTGTAGTTTGGGTTTGGGTTTCGTGTTGTGGCGGTGTGTGTGCTTCTGTGTTCGTTTCTGGTTTTGTTTTCAGGCTTTTCTTCCTTGTTTCACTGACTTCTAATGTATATACAAACTGCAGCTGGAAAGAGACAATATCAGAATACACACACCACTTCTGCAGTAATATAAGGTGAAAGGGCTCATCTAAGTTCTAGGAACATCAAAGCAGAAAGAGAGTTGATTCTAGAACTGATAAAGTTTCACTCTAACAGGACTCATTCAGCATCAGCAGAAACCCTCTGTGTGCTTATTTACTAGTACCACATTCTCTGTTAAAAGACCTAAGAGGAAAAAAAGCCCAACCCTGCATACTCTCTATCAACCTCACGAAGACACTGTTCAATTGACAGCAGAATGGTTAAGTGGCCTAGTGGGCCTACAACCAAGAAAGCAAGCTAAGACTGGAGGAATGGGAGCCAAGCCAATTGTCTAGACAGCAGGCAAAAAACCATGCTGGCTAAATTTAATCAGCTGCCTCCTTTATTTTGTAAAGTGAATGGGTAGATTATAGCCAGGGTGACACATAATTTGTGATTGAAATTGCTTGTTAAATTGTAATTTAAAAAGAGATAAACTTCATCCCCGTTCCGTATCTATCATTCTCATACTTGCACATCAAACCAAGAGCCATCTTCAAAATAAAACTCTGAACGCTCAATTTAACCCTTCTCTAAAATTTAAAGTGGAATTTGTGATGACAGACCTCATGCAACACATCGCCTGGTGGGAAGGGAAACAGGAAAAAAAAAAAAAAAAGGGACATTAGTAGCAGTTCCAGATACAGCAGAAAACTATCAATCCCTAAATCAAGTGCTAATGTACTTTTTAAAGTTGTTTCTCCCACCACCATTTCTCTGTCTTAAAGTATTGAAATTTGAAAAAAAAAAAAAATCAAGATGAGTTAATAAGATTATTTCCAATCATTTTTTCTTCATCTGTAACGCAGCCACTGAAAATGCCAGTGGAAATTTTATTGAACATTTGAATACTGACCAATTCTGTTGTTTAAAACTTCAGCTTTTCACATACTTTGATTCTGCTGCTTGTGGCAGTAAAAATAGCTCTTAAGAGACTGTATACAGAATTGACAAAGTTTTCATAGAATCATAAAATGGTCTGGGTTGGAAGGGGCTTTAAAGATCATCTAGTTTCAACCCTCCTGCCACGGACAGGGACGCTTTCCACTAGACCAGGTTGCTCAAAGTCTCAAAAATCTATTTTTAAAAGTATAGAAATGAAACATTTAATGCTGAAATTGTCAACCCTGTAAAAATAAGAGCACTCTTTGTAATTTTTTTATTAAAAGAAAAGCAGAATTGCCTTTTATTACCTTCGCAGGTTGAAGTAAAATGGTGCATTATGATCCCTTTTGAAAAATAGAGAACGGTATCAACAATAAAATTCTTATCCAGTGCGAGAATATATTATAAAAAGTTAACAGCATTACAGTTATTTTTTTAATCTAGAAGAATATCACTAAAATATAATTAACACACGAGTTTAAAAAGCGTACTCACATGTATGTGCTGGGCAATGTTTTCTGAGAAATTCCAGCGAGTGAGAGCAAGCATATCTATCCAAACAGCAATAG
The DNA here is from genome assembly GCF_000699245.1 of Pterocles gutturalis. Classification (NCBI taxonomy): domain Eukaryota; kingdom Metazoa; phylum Chordata; class Aves; order Pterocliformes; family Pteroclidae; genus Pterocles; species Pterocles gutturalis. Next base: position 14,113 of record NW_010139162.1, on the reverse strand, counting down.
CTAAGTAAATATTACAGAATATATACTGAAAACATATTCAAAGTTCATTATCACAAGCACTGATGTTAAAAATCCTGCACTCAGACTCAGAGAACATGTACGTATAATGAAATTCACACTGCAATTCAAACAATCTCTATTTCACATAGTATCATGAGTGACAGACCAAGAGTTATTTATAGGCTTTTGATCAGATGTCTGTAAAAAACAAACTTTAGAAAATTGCATCTGATTCACAAATAACCTTGATCAAAGCTATTATATTTAAGTGAGCTGCTATGATCACAGCAGGTTCCCATAATCACCTCACAGTATAAAATACTAAAAAATAAACACTTTTCTGCTCACCAAAGGAAAGCATGAATATAATTTATTAAATCAATACATTACCTCTTAAAAATGCCTGCTAACACATAACTACAATATGCCAGTAACAACAACTAATAAAATATGTGTTATTTGTATACACACACACAGCCCCCCGTTAAATTTTTTTATTAGGTACAAATATTGAAAGGAAAAAAAATCAGCAAGTGAACCTATATGGAATCTGTAGACCACTATTAAGTTAACCTATAAAATGCAGTATTGCAGATGATTTTCGGTCAATTTGCAGGCTATTATTTTCTGCATCAGGGCTGCATGGGCTTCCATGCACCTGCATAATGCAAGCCAGCACGGATGAGAACTGCAGTACAGGCAAGAAAGGCTTAAGGAAAAAAAAAAAAAAAAAAAAAAAAGAACCACATCTTTGCACTAGGAAAAGTCTTGTTCCTCAGTGTTCTGTACAGCTTCACCTCTCAGTATGGAACAGCTACCATAGTAGATAAAACAAACTTCACTACAGGGAGCGGGTTGTCAATGTTTCATTTCACTCCATATTAAAAGCATATTGCATCTGAAATAGAGCCTCCACATAGAGTGGATTTCATCCTTGGTTTACTAACTTGGATGCAGGAAAGGAATAGGCCAGAAAGCACACATTGTGAACACTAAAATGGTGAAAAACAAAAATGAAGAGGCAAAGCAAAACCCTCATGCTCATGAGAGAGCAAACACCTAAGCTAGCAACTTTCTAATAACCATAAATTCATGTCAATGGAACAGATGTAAAAAAAGTAAGGAAAATAATATAAAGACATACAAATGACCTAGTATAGTGAACTGATAAATATTTGATTCCAGGGATAAAGTTAAATTAATAGATGTGTACTGGCAAAAGGCCAGCTCCTAGCAGAAGACAAACCTCATAAGATTCGAGTTCTGTTTTTAATTTCAAACCCATGAACTTAAAGTGGATTTGAAATTAGGTAAAACATGTGCATTCATTCCTATTTATAATAGGAAAGACAGACAGGCAAGCTCTAGTTTGGGCACAGTGACACAAATCATCCTTCTGCTTCCCAACCTGAAGCCTGGTAAAGTAGAGCATGTCCTGCTTTAAAGACAACACAAAGGAGCAACTCAAAGCTGGCAATGCCCCTCCTGGAAGACTGCAAAGTGTACAGGCCTGCTGATTGTCTCAAAAGCTCCCTTTTGTCTGTTTGTTGGTGGTGGTTTAAGTTTACAGGAAAAGGTTTCTACTCAACGAGGCGAAGAAGGGGGCACAAGGAGGAACCTCCTGTAGAATTTCAATGCAGGCAAGCCTAGTTGGAGATGCACACTGCACACATAGCAGCAATATACAGTGGTTACTGTAACCACTGTGATCTAAGAACACAGATTGATCTCTGCAGAGATCAATAACAACCCTCATTAGGCAAACAGATATAACTGCGAAAGAGAAACAACATTTCAGGCACACAAGTACTTACTTCTATTTCAGACCTGAAGAAAAGCCGGTGTGTCTGAAATCTCACTTGCTTTTTTCAGTCTCATTAGCAAGTCTATTGCAAGGCATTATTCCTCTCAACAAACTTTTTTGAAGAAAAATTATATGTAAAATTTAATTTACATTTGTAAGCCTAGAACAGGCTTCATAACTGAATGGTAAGCAGACCATTAGTTCTGGCTCTGACCCTTGTGCCAGAATTTGTTGCACCGTCTTTCACCAAGACATCTCACCCTTTACGTAAAAGAGCATGTAACACATCCTCTTTGTACAGAATTATTACCACCACACTTGTAATTAACTGAGAAAAGAAGATAGGAAGAAGGTATTGCTGCAATTGGAACCTGTTACAGCTTCATGTCCCACGTCATCCGTACCAGGTCGCTGGAACACCGCCTCCCTCTCTGGAATAGACGGTGTTCAGTACAAGTAACACAACAGTGCACAGTGGTTTCTGCCTTAAGCAGAGAATATCAGAACTGTTAATGACAAAGAAGAGCATGAAACTAATTCTTCAGCTTTTTTCTTCTTTCCAGTGAGTTCAATCAGAGCAAATTCTTTGGCAAAAAAAAGTTAACAAAAAGATCCAAGAAATCAAACAAATTTGGTAATCTGCTGAGAGAGGAACAGACTTGGCAGGCTTTATTATTAAATGCACTTTGTGTTATCCAACAGATCCAAGATTAACATACAGAAATTGGATTCTGTACAGGAAATCTATTATACTGACTGCTCTCCAGTTATGTATATTGAAGAGTTCAGAAAGATAAATGCCTAGCTCTGGACACCTTCAGGAATAAACAGGAATAAATTTCCACTTTGTTTGAGATAGACCTAGTGAATTTTTTTTTCCATGAAGCTGTTCCTCAGCAGTTAAACAGATTTTAAGTAAAACTTTTTTTCTTTTTCTCTAAAGTATCTACTTTTGGATACTTTCCTGAGATGTAATCTAGATAGGAAACCAGGGCCCTTGAGCAAGTAAGCTTATTTTTATAATCAAATCCTGAAGTTTTCAGTTTTTCATTTTAAAGTTGTAATTCTATTTGGTGGGAACATTCTTCTGGTGAGACCTCTTTTCTGGGCATTTCCATGCAGGGAATCCCTTCAGAATTCCATAATATTGGTACACTTTAGCACTTAGATTTAGATTTTACAGATATAAACCATCCTTTTTGTCCAGTTTTAGTTTTCCATTAAGTAGAATTTGCAGAAAAATACTGATCACATTAGATCACAGCCTATTCTGGCCTTGTTCAGAGCTAAGTATGCTTCATACCTGTGACATTGCAGCTTCAGTCATTGGCCTTCCTACTCAGAGGGAGCTCAATGAGAGCTCCAAACACCATGGTTTCTGAGAACAAGACTACCCCACCTTCCCCTTACAATTGGATCATCTCACTGCATGGTCCTTCTGTGAACCACTGAAAACCTGCAGAAAAAGAGCTTTCATTGATATGCTGGATTAGTATTTTTCAGTGTAAAGACAGTTAAACATCAGAATTGACTGCCAGAAAGGCCTTAGACTTTTTACCATTAGGCAGTTCTAGACAAACACTGACAACCTTATACCAAAGCTGATCCTGCTCTGGGTGACACTTAAATGACAGTTTAGGCAATTCCTCAGCCGTGCTTCCCATAATTCTACAACATGCTCCAACTGACTGTAATGGAAATTGGACAATGATTTCACACCCTATTGTTTAAAAGAAGTGTACCAGAACCTCATTAAGGTTTAATTACTTAGCAATTAAAAAGATTATATTTAAAATAAGGAATAAATGTGAACACCGCTTAATCTCTCCACTTTTAAGATCAAAACCATCTTAAATTAAGGTCTTTCAACCTGCAAAGCTTTTCTGTGTGATTTTTAAAAGCCTACTTTTTACACTTTCAGCAAGAAACAAGTGCTCCTCAACAGAAACCACAGTACCAATGTACAACCAGAGCTATGTATTTATGGAAAAAGTGGTAAATCCCTGAAAAGAATTGCCTGATAACTGAAGTGCTGCCACAAACTGCTTTGTAGCAAAATGAATAAAATAACTTGGAAACAAACAAATTGCTTTAGACTTGAGAAAAATCAGTGCCTAGAAAATATGCATCTAACAAATGAATTTTTTTTAAACCTTTTACATAAATACAGCAAGATTAGATACTAAATAAGAGGCAGACCATGTTAAATTTAACAACTAACTTTTAAAATAATGATTTTTTATTTTTCTCCATTTTTAATGAAATAATCAGCCCTTATATGCTAGACATTCTAGACTGAATTTATTTCAGAGATATTTAGATTAACTTTCTCCTCTGGAGAACACTGTCAAGACACTGATCAACAGATTCCTAATATTAAGAACTACATTTATCATAAGCACTTTGTATCTATTATACACAATTTCTTTTTATATGAAAAATAAATACCTGGAGTATAAATATTTTTCTTTTTCTTTCTCCCCCTGCCAAACTTACAAATCAGCAAGTCTTTCCACAGTAACAACTGTAAAACAGCAACTGAAATTCTGAAACATGCTTTCTATGAAATTTCAATTAGAGCACTAATTCTGCTAGTTAGTTTTAAGATGTTTTTCACATGTAGTCAAAAATTTTGTTCTATTTTATATAGTCATAAGGCCTCAACTGGATTTTTTTTAAGATTGTAATCTTGTTCTATGAGACAGCACTGATTAATTTCAAAAGGTCTCCTTATATGATCAGATTTGCTTGGCTGTGCTACAGAAGTTTGCATCTAGAGTTCCAACAAGTATCTACTCAGTTTAACATGCATTATATATAATTAAAAATGGATAACCCCACTGGTTCCATAACAGTAAAACTTTTAAAGCTGCCTTTTATGTCCTGTAAAGCAAATTTGTGGGTTCACACCCTTGCAGCCAAGTACTAAGGGGGATTCACAAGTCAGTCACACTGCTTTTCAACATTATGAGAAAGTGGCAGCTCTCAAAGTCATTTCAAGCACAGCATCACAATCCGAAGAGTTTTAGAATAACTGGTTCCAGCCAATGATATTCCACACTTTCTAAACCATCCATAAAATGGAACATCTATTCCAGCCCTCTATACCCAGTAATACCATCCGTTTGTCCATTATCTCAAACTTCCATTTCACCCATGTAGCAATCTCTTCTTCTAAAGAAATACACCACTTTTTCCTGTCTACAAACCATCCTCCTCCATCAAATTCTACACCCTCTGAAGTATTCCATGTTTTCACCTTGTTTGTAGTGTTCTCCCTCTCTTCCACCTCTCAGTACTTTTCTTTACTGTGCCTTTTTCCTTATTCTGGTAAGCTTAAAGTTTGGATAAAGTACAAGGAGGAAATAATTAGTGGTACAAATAAAAGTGGTAATACAAAATTTTTTTTAAAAAAGGCAGCAGAATAGATCATAATGCAAATAAGCACTACAGAGAAAGGGGAATGCGCAACAGGGTTTGCCCAAACTGAAAATAGAAACAGATTGCCAAAAATGTCATAGCAAGCCCATGGGAAAGTGAGGGGTGGGAATACTGATTACATCTTATAACACACAAACCAAGGCTCTGCTACTCCACACTATCTCTCTCAGACAGCATAAGCAATTACTGCAGGCACAGAGAACTACAGAATTCCGTTATTCAGTTGTATTGTGCAGTCTGGTTGCCTGACTCAGCTCTCCGTCAACACTGATCTGTACAATTCATTCCATGCTTAACTGCTTCAGCCTTTTTCACTCAAGCACACCAACATTTTTGCTTTTCACAGTATTTACTTAGCCATGGGATTTATATATTTCTTCCTAGTGGAGAAAAAAAGAATTAAGCATCATCTTAACTATATACGTACTAATAGAGTTGAATGCCATCCTACATACTGGAGGATTCCTTAATATTCACAGAACCATAGAATGGTTTGGGTCGGAAGGGACCATTAAAGATCATCTAGTTCCAACCCCCCTGCCATGGGCCGGGACACCCTCCACTAGCCCAGGTTGCTCAAAGCCGCATCCAGCCCGGCCTTGAACACCTCCAGGGATGGGGCATCTACAACTTCTCTGGGCAACCTGTTCCAGTGTCTCACCACCTTCACAGTAAATAATTTCTTCCTAATATCTAATCTAAATCTACCCTCTTGCAGCTTAAAGCTGTTACCCCTCATCCTGTCACAACACTCCCTGATAAAGAGTGTTTCCCCATCTCTCCTCTAGGCCCCCTTTAAGTACTGGAAGGCTGCTATAAGGTCTCCCTGGAGCCTTCTCTTCTCCAGGCTGAACAACCCCCAACTCTCTCAGCCTGTCCTCGTACAGAAAGTGCTCCAGCCCTCTGACCATCTTTGTGGCCCTCCTCTGGGATTATTCCAACAGGTCCATGTCCTTCCTGTGCTGAGGACTCCAGAGCTGGATGCAGTACTCCTGGTGGGGTCTCACAAGAGTGGAGTAGAGGGAAAGAATCCCCTCCCTCAACCTGCTGGTCATGCGTCTTTTGATGCAGCCCAGCATACGGTTGGGTTTCTGGGCTGCAAGTGCACATCACGTCTGGGTGATACAATATATATGCAACTAGAACTGTGAAGAAATTGGAGAATTAGAAGACCAGGTAGCAACTGCAACTAAATAACTTAATGTCATATTTCATAATCTCATAAAAGCATCAAATGTTCTAGCAAAAACCACAAAAGTTATTATCTTCCTTTATGTAAAAAACCCAACATTACTCCTTTTTCCTGTCTTCTCAACATCCAACATTTCATGAAAAGCACTGATCTTAGGCCAACAACAAGACACATTTAAATTTGAACAATGCATAGGTCAAATGAAAGAGTGAAACATTCAGTTTTATAACAGATTATGCCATTCAAACTGGAAAAAGAGCCATATTGTTTTCCCTTTATTTTAAGAGAAGTACAATACATTGCAAGCATCACACTCCCACAGAAGCAAAAAATTAGAAATAATATACAAACATTTCCTAGGGAAAGGGGTGGATGTGGGAGAATGACCAATACACATAGCTCAAAAGGCAAAGCCACTAAACCCAGCTTATAAGAATCATGTGTCTGGAATTAAAGTATACGATTTCAGCATGTATTTCGCTGAAGACAAAAATCCTCTCAGCTTGCCCTCACTTTCCCAAACATTGAAAAACATACCATAGAAGACCTTTAGAAAATGTATAGCCCACTGTTAATACCATTCTGTATAGCTCGTGATGAAAGCATGTGCCATATTTATTAGGTGCCACTCAAAGTATCTCACATTTTGCTGGTTTTACTTCAAACTTTATTATCATACGGAGGTGTACAAACAAGTTTACATATAGCCATTATACTGTACAGCTATAGTGCAAGTTCTGATGCACCATTTGGTGCCCAGGACATGCTCTTGAAAGAGGTTTTGCCACCCCCCTCCCCCCAGGCATTTTTGAATATCTATTTCATTAATTTTTCTAACGATTTCTGGGTAGAGACCAGTTAAAGGAAATACAATTTAACATTCCTTACACACCAGCAAAATAAGTAACACTGCTATCTGCTATTTCAGCATCTTAACACTTCTGAAAGGTTACAGAATGAGAGTTAAAATATAGAAGCTGTATTTCTGTATTCACAATGTATTCCTAAGAAGGCAACGCACCCTCAGCTTCTCTAAACCATTTCAACACTTTAACACTTTTGTTGTTGCAAAGCGAAAAAGGAGCTTGTGAATGGAGTATATGTACCCACTTTATCTCTCTTTGAATGCTTCTTCCCAGTATCGCTATCAGGGTAGAGATAACTCAGTTTCTGTCTAAGTTATCTAAGCAGAGGATAGCCTTCAGTCGTGGCACATTATTCAAATACAATGTTTTTATAACCTCCATTAGCTGTCACACTTCTTGAAAGTGAAAAATGTTACATAAATAGGACAACTGAGTGCTGGATTACAGGAGAACTTCATCAGTATAGATTGTTAAGCAATCATTCATTGCTAGGCATGACATTCCTACTGAAAGGATTTATTTAGTTTATTTTAAGGGTACACAGAGAAAATGAGAGGAGTCAAAACACTGAAATTACCAACACTGACCTCCACGGAGAAGGACAGGGCAATGGCTGGTTAACAGAGCCACAATATACTATTTCAAGCTCATCAGGGCGACAATTCTGAAAAGTTTAAAAGAATTTTTGATAATTTAATCCTGAAGTTTGAGAACAACTTTTTCTAGTGTACTGTGTGGAAACCAAGCGGTATTTGTTGGTTGTTTCTATACATACAGTGGCTTTGCTAATAATAATGTGGTACCATCTCCACATACAGGCTTTGAATAACCAATGTGCAGCCAACACATGCTTGATAAACTATCCCATGAAAAATGTCAGTACATTTCTATCAATATTTAAAATCAATGTTGAGCATAATTTTGTTGTTGCACAAGCAAAACAGCAATAAATTAACACATCTTTGTCTCAGAAAATGACAGGATTCAGGCTTAAGGACATGCATTAAAATGCCATTCACTACCAAAGTATCGCAAAAGGACACTGTCTGAGCCTTGGCAATGGTAAGACTCAGCAAACTAACTATAGGTATGTGTTTTTTAAAGAGCCTTACTAAAAACATTCAAGCTAGCCAAGACTATTTTGACTCAACCAGGCTGGAGCAGTTACACCTAGAGTTACACTAGCAGAACTGAAGGATACTAGCCTTTAGCAAAGCTAAAACCAAAACAAAATAGAACAAAACAAGGCAATTAACTGACAGTGAGTTAAGTTATTAACTCTGAACAGCTGTAGCTACGAGCATGCTTGACCATACCTTACATCATTAAGATAAACTCCACTGGGAAATCCTTCCTTTTCTCTGCTACTGAAAATGTTTAGTGGTAACTTGTTAGATTTTAAAAGAAGCCTAGTGAATGAAGCTTCCACTTTACTTTTGCCCAAATACGGAAACTGGTATTTGGCTACAATCTGAAGGAAGACAGCAATGAATCTGAGCAGGGGGGAAAAAAAAAAAAAATAAAATCAACACTTCCCTGTCTGATTTTTTCTCAGTTATTAGAAAACACTCAGTTGCATTCTTAATGCAGATACAGACATTTTGTTTAGGAACTAAACAAAAGGAGCTATATGACTAATAAAAAGAGACTAGGAAGCCTAGAGTTGGATCTTTAATGCATATTCCATTGTATTAGTCTACTCAGAGCTTGTATTTTTATCATGGGCAGCATGATGCAGAGCTGCCAGCAAATACAGGTGGCATTAACAGCAGTTAGACCATTGTTTTGCTCTGGTCATGAACACACAGTAGCTAGGTGAATTCTTTTTATTTACTCAGTATTGAATTTTTTCCTCCTAAGTTTCTGTGTACTATGTTAAAATATCAACAAATGATATTAAGAAATAAAAGGAGAAACAGCTATGAGAGCAAGCTAAGTTGTTTGCATTTTGAAATTTAATTTAAAAGAAGTTTTAGCATTCCCTCTTCCCTCATCACTTTACTCTAAAATATCTTGGATAAAAATGTTAAGGTTTATTTTACTGGAACTATAAGGAAGTATTAGCAAATATTAAGAATTATTTATAAAAGGAATCACACATCCTCCAATCTTTTCAGTTGTACAGATCTTCTCTCTAACAACAGAAATAACTCATGCTAGTAGTCTTGCACTCATCAATGTACACTCTTTTAGTACTGAGTCAAAAAAAATGGACTTTTGAACCAGTTGTTTTATGCAAGACAAACTATTATTTGGTAGAATAATGTAACAAACCCCAGTGGAGGTTCTGGTAATGCTGCCATCTGACCACAAGCTACTCTTTTGGGGTTATTTTAAAATTATTTTAACAGAAGTAATGACCTAGACCAGCATCTCTCATACCTGAACTGCAACTCTCAATGAAGTAACAGGAAGAGTCAAAAGATGGGAGTCATAAATAGGTAGGGGAAAACTTAATTAAAAAATTAAGCTATTAAAAAATAACAAGAAAAACAATAAAACCAAATTACCCTGATTTACAGCTGGAAGCAGCTCACTTCCTCCAGGGGAGTCAGAAGCATCTATAACTATCAGCTGCACATATTTACACTAGCTAGGGAACTACCAGCTCCCTTATACTGCTGGCAGCAGCTCAGTTCCTCCCAGGCAATATAAAGAGTATTTATACCTGCAGCTGATAATTACAGCCGATTTTTGTGCCTTTTTTCCCCCCAACACCCTGAGGAACTTAGCTGCTGCCAGCAATTAAAGCAGTACAGTAATGAATTTTTCTTTGGGGATTGTATAAAAGCAGATGAGCCTGAACAGCATTGACATTTGCAAGAAGTTTGGGAAACACTCATCTACCCTATTCACTACTTCATCAGTGAAGAAAATCTGTGTTGATTAATAAAGTTAAATATGCCTGAAACTAGGACCATGCTATTTTTCAAGATTTATAAAAAACTTTTCTATCTAAAGATAACAGGCATACAGTAATTCAGGGCCAGAAAACACACAGATATTAAAACACTAATTTCAAACACTAATTACATAAGACTTTGTTTTCATACTGCTTTAGTTCATTCTACCTGCGCATCTGATCTAGTAAAAACATTATGCCTCTCTCCTCAAGCTGTCACTGCTTCCAAGAAACCATCCAAATCATAAAGGTGGTATAATACAGCCTCACAGGATCATTCCTGGAAGACCTCCCTACAGGCACACAGGTCACAGGATCAGAAAAACCATTAAGCTTTTAAAAATGTGGTCTCCATCCACACTAAAATTTGGCTTAGCTTATTGAAATGGAAAAACATTCTGTGCTGGCTGCTGCCTGCTTTACCACATAGAGTGGTAAATTTTCAAATGGTGCAGTTATATAAGGGGTAATCCCTCCCATTTGCAAATTACAATATCCCTACCTTAATATAATAAAAGTATATGCAGCAGTAAGCCACTTTTGAGGGAGTGGGCAGTTTTACACTGCCTAGCAATGCTGTGTGTCCTGGTTTTATGCTACGAATTTATCAAGGTATCATTCTACATAAATGTAAATTCTTCCTCCTCTCTGCCCACCAGAACACTTATCACCAAGTTACATATCTTACTTAAGGCTGACATTTACTAAAAAAAATTAAAAAATTCTGATGCAGAATATGGAGTTAATTATACCCTCTGATAAGCCTTGAATACACTACACAATATGCAACATAGAAAAAACCCTTCACAACAGATAGATACTCATCAGAATTCGCTTTAGAACATGAAATCAGAACTTTTTTTTTTCTCCCTGACTGTTCTGCAAGCAATTTTCTCCCAATCCCATCCCTCGTATGCATTCTTTTAACTGAAAAAAAGAGACATTGTCCAGAGGATCTCTTAATCATGTAGTGGGTAAAGGTATATAGCATTATCCTATGGTTTTGAAATTGTTTTTCTTCTATGAACACGGAAACACAGCATTAGTCTGACAATTTCCAGTTCTCCTCTGAATTTTACACTATTTAAATACTGTAAAACAGAGATTTTAAAAGAAAGCATCACCCATGTACAATCTCCATATGAAAATTATGAAAGTCTAGTCAAAACAATAATGGCAGGGTGGTTTTAATTTTAAAAACCACCAGTTATTTTCAGGTCATTTAATTTTACAACTTCACCTATTGTTTTTGGAAGGCCTATAGGTTTCAAAACACATACAACATCACATCTTCCAGTTTCTGTTTACTTACAGTTATATTCAGCTAGAAATGTGCATCTGTGCCAGAAATAAAACTCAAAAAAAACCCCAAAACCTCATAATCTAAGATTCTAATTTAAAATTTAAACTAGCTCATTTCACAAGTAAAATATGCTCTTTGTTATCCTTTTTTTACGTTACAATACACTGCACGATTATTGTACTTCCCAGTGGATAACTGCATAAACAGAACTACTGCAGAGTGGACACTGATGTAGCGGAGGCTGTAACCCCACATTCTTCACAAGCAGCCCTGGCCTCTGAGATTCATGGGGGAGCATTCCACAGCTACACCCCCTTAACTATTGCAGGTCCCTCAGCCCCAAGCACCATCCTTTACCTTCACTGAAATGTAGTTACGGGTCTTCAACGGTCATTTTGTCATAAAATCCTACACGGAGGCAAGGTTTCATTAGATTACCTCTCAGAAGGTAGGGAGCAAGCCTTAAAACTGTCTGGTGTCCCGTGTCTTGTGAAAGGATAGCTAATGTGTACTTTGTTGAAGGAGCTGAAATTTACAGGTTACAGAGGCCAGTCAACTCAAATTAAAGGCATTATAGACAATACTATGTTTATCTGTGATGAAGTCAGAGACAACATTCAAATTAAAATTCTAGTTTACTGAACCAGGAATGTTTTATCAGGAGATTTAGAAAACATCTGCAGGGCAGTTTGAGATTACTTCTGAGTCACATTTAAGGTCATTAAAAATTTAGCACTAAAGTGAAAACATTTTGAAGTTGTACATATAGTATATACATCACTACTACTATTGTAATGCATATGAACATAGATTCACCCGCATTCCCACGTAAGGGATCAAATATTGAGAAGTTCATAAAGTTTTATAAACTCTAAGATGTCATTGCTTTACAGTCATTTCTTCACTACATACAACTAAATAAATAAATACTGGTCAAACAGAGAGGGATAGAAACCATATACTGTCCACACTCAGTTTAGTTCCCCAACAGGTGTTAACAAGAGCTTAGGAGAGACATAACTGCTGAGCCCCACAGAACTGAATGAGTAATTTTCATCACTGAACCTGTTCTTTGAGAAGGAAAAACAGATCAAAACCAGCCTTCAAAATGCACAGTGAAGTCTCATTAACAAACAATAAAAAGAAAAAAAAAATAATGAATGAATCAGAAAATAATTACTCTTACACTGCTGGCAGCTACTTAGGAGCTACAAATGTGTTCAGATGTATTAATTAATTAAAAAGATGTATTAATGGACATGAGCTGGCAGTATGCGCTTGCAGCCCAGAAAGCCAACCATATCCTGGGCTGCATCAAAAGAAGCATGGTCAGCAGGTCGAGGGAGGTGATTCTCCCCCTCTTCTCTGCTCTCGTGAGACCCCACCTGGAGTACTGTGTCCAGCTCTGGAGCCCTTAGCACAGGAAGGACATCGACCTGTTGGAGCAAGTCCAGAGGACAGCCACAAAAATGATCAAAGGCCTGGAACACCTCCCCTATGAGGAGAGGCTGAGAGAGTTGGGGCTGTTCAGCTCGGAGAAGAGAAGACTCCAAGGAGACCTGACTGCAGCCCTTCAGTACCTGAAGGAGGCTTATAAGAAAGATGGGGAGAAACTTTTTAACAGGGCCTGTACCAACAGGACAAGGGGTAATGGTTTTAAACTAAAAGAAGAGAGGTTTAGACTAGATATAAGGAAGAAATTTTTTTACTGTGAGGGTGGTGAAAGACTGGAATAGCTTGCCCAGGGACGTGGTAGATAGCCCGTCCCTGGAAACATTCAAGGTCAGGTTGGATGGGGCTCTGGGCAACCTGATCTAATGGAAGGTGTCCCTGCTTACTGCAGGGGGGTTGGACTAGATGAGCTCTATGGTCCCTTCCAACTCAAACTATTCTATGATTCTACGATTCTAATTCAAAGGGCTGCCTGAAGAGGGAGAGAGGGAGAGATTAAGAAAAAAGTGAAAGTTAAATGTCATTGGCAATTACTTCATCTCCCTTTTCCCTCTCCATCCCATCTGTCCACAATACAGCTCAGTAAGAAGGTCCTACTTCTGACCAACTAGTAGATCACAACTTCAGCTTATCCAAAGCAGGTAACCAGGCCATCCAGAAGAGAAAAAATGACTACTGGCTATCAACCTTGTCACTCCCTAATTCCCCTAGCAAAGGGTGCCACACATACCTGTTTCATTACCTGGCTCAGTCAGTCTACACTCCTACATGTACCCCCTATCACAAACAGCTCCTTCACGCCCTCTCACCACCACACAGCCCTCTTCTAACATCCTTTCCTCTTCCACCAGTAAAGACCCTTCCTCAAGGCTCCCCCACCCTTCTTCACAGTCATTTTATCCCCCTGGGGAGAGAGGACCCCTGGGGACATAGTCCCCCTCCCCAGCCACAAAGACTGCCATGGTCTGCTTGCTGCTCCCTGCCCCTTCCCTCCAACAGGCCGCAGCCTGGACTAAGCTTCAGCCCCACTCCCCCTCTCTGTGGAGAAGACACCTCCCTCTTATACCTTTATTTTTATAGGAGGTTGGGGGTGGTGTGTATTTTTTTATTTAGGTCTTTGGTTTTGGGGAAGGCTCTCAGAGGTCCTTCTAAC
>NW_010139161.1:0-267 GCF_000699245.1 Pterocles gutturalis | reverse complement strand
ATGAGCCCCAGCGCCTCGGAGACGCAGCGCTCGGCCTGGCCCAAGCAGCCCTTCAGCCGGTGCAGCAGCTCGTTCTCGGGGAACTTCCGCTCCCGCGCCTCCGACTCCAGCGCCCGCAGCTCCTCCAGTGCTGGGGGGAGACACAAATGGGGGGGTCAGGGGGCACCCCAAAACCCTGGGGGCACCCCAAAATCCCTCTGTGCCCCCTAAAAAACCCTGAGCACCCCAAAATCTCCTAAGCCCCAAAAACCCCTCTTGTCCCCCAAA
>NW_010139160.1:0-6475 GCF_000699245.1 Pterocles gutturalis | reverse complement strand
GCCCCAGGACACAGTTGGTTTCTGGGCTGTGGGCACACATTGCCGGCTCATGTTTTTCATCAACCAACACCCCCAAGTCCTTCTCCTCAGGGCTGCTCTCAATAAGTGACAGCACAGGGACAGAGCTGGAGGGATGGAGAGGAGACACCCTTTTCCCACCTGCACCACCCCGTCTCCCCTCTGTACCCTGCGGTGTGAGGATGGGCGGCACAGGTCCATGGCGTCGGACCACAAGGACGCTGGGTCCCTCCTGCAGCACCCCAGGGCGAAGGACCCATCCGAGGGCTCCGAGGGTCCTCACCAACACCATCTGGGCCCACCTACAGCACCGGCGCAGCTGCTCAGCTCCCAGGTAGCTGGGGCTGCATCCTTTCCTGCCCCACAGTCCCTGAGCCAAAGCAGACATTAATTAATTGTTCGGCGTAATGAGCAAAGTGACCCTGCGGGAGCTGCTGTGTCGTGACTGGTCCTTGTCAGGCTCCCAGCCCGGGGTGGCCGCATGCTGGGATGCTGGGATGCCACCTGGCTGCTCACCCTGCTCCCAAATGCACACAGGGGGTTTGGTTCAGAAGGAAAGGTCTCCTGAGCTTGAGACCATCAGTTAGTCCCGGTCTCTGTGTCACCAGAACGAGACTCCAGTGAGGATAACATCTCGCTGCAGTGAGTAAATCCAGATGAAGGCTGACAATCCAGGTGCAGGCTGGAAAACGGGCGGTGAACCCGGCACCACAGAGGAGCATGGAGCAGCCGGGGAAGGCGGGGGGCTGGTGCCAGCCTCCTCCATCCCAGCTTCTGCCCAGGCTCCCCGGGACGGGAGTGAGCAGTGCTGGGGCTGGGGAGGGCTGGACACAGCTGCAGGAAGGGAAGAAGGACACTGCGATGGTGGAAGCGCTGCCGAAGAAGGCTCCTGAGAGCATCTCAGGAAGCAACCGTGCACCGGCAACACGCACGCTAAAACGTCTCTTGCATCCATTTGAAGGTTTCAGGGGGTTTTTTTTGCCAGTGGGGAAATGCCAGTAAGGGGTGGCTGGGGGATGCTTTTCTGTAGGTCTTTAATCAGACCTGGGGTATCAGCCCTCGGAGCATGGCTGGACTGGGGGCCGGGGCTGAGCTGTCCCCCTGAGGTGCAGCCAAATTACAGGGAGGGGGTCAGCTGCCTGGTGCAAGGCTCGTTGCTTTTCATCAACAGCTCAGCAAAGCGACAAGGGCGGATGGCCCCTGAACACGAAGCGCAGAACCGAAGCTCCAGGTGGAGAAGCCCCTTCCCTCTGGGCTCCATCCAGCCACCCCTAGTGTGGCCGAGGCCAGTCCCAACCCCAGCCCTTCGGTGGACAAAACCCTGCACGCACACGGTGCAGGAGAGCCCACGGCTGCACACAGGCTCGCCTCGTGCTCGGATGCTTGTGGAATGCCGGGAAGAGGCGTTTGTAGCAGCTCTGGCCAAGCCTCATTGTCTGCACAGCCCTCCAGAAAGCCTGGCTTGGGGACACCGCAGCAGTGGCTCCTGGGGACAAGAGCTGATGGTCTCAGACCAGCCCTGGGGGCTTCATCTGCCTCCCCAGAGAGGATCTGCAGCTCCCCGATCGCTGCCACCGGGAGCAGAGGGTCACTTTTGTTGGACGATCTCATAAAACCTTGGATATCCCTGGAATACGAATCCTGAACCCACTGTGTTTGTGGGCCCATAAAAGGCTTCCCTGGGGGGAGATAAGAACTGAAGACAACCGGCCTTAACGATGTTGCAGAGATTTATGAGACCACCTTAAAAGGATTTATTGGAGGACTTTTTTAATGAGCAAATAATTAGTAGATTTATCTGCTTTTAGCTGCCTTGCTGTTTTATGGCTTCAGTGAAATAACTTTCCAGGGTTTTTAATAAAGTCTGATTCTGCCTTTCTTCCCAGGGTCCGACCAGCATCACCTGCCCTGGGCACTGCGAGCTGGGGAAAGCAGCTCTGTGGGTGCTGGATGGCAGGGCTGGGAGGGCCACCCTTGTTTTTAGGGGCAAATCATACAGAAAAGGAACAGAAAAGGAGCAACAAGCCAGGGAAAGCAGCTGGTGAAAGGCAGGGCTCCAAGAAATCTGTGTACAAGCACGGCGAAGCCCAAAGCCAAAGGGAGTAACACTGCGCAGCAACTCCCCATGTCCTGGGGTCCAGCGCCCGCTCCGCGGTCACGCTCAGTTTTAAAGATCCAAGGAAGAAGAAAAGCAACTAAAAATGCTGGTCTGTAGGTCAGGCAAGCTGCCTGTGCAGGCAGGGCCAGGCAGGCTGCTGAGGACTGCCAGGGAGGGCACCACACGGAGCTCCCCGAGCGTGCGGGTCTCTGTGTCAGCAATGCCAGCTCCCACCGGGACAATGTCCCTGCCAGCTGTCTTTTCCAAGAAATTCCTGTCCGGGCAGAGCTCCCCCCTGCCAGACCCAGGGGCTGCACCGAGCTGGCATCGCCCCGCTGCCAGAACAACCCCTGCATCCCCATCCCAGGCTGCAGCTCCCTCCGGTCCCTCCGACCCAGCGGTGGCGGGGACTTCAGCACAGCCGGGGCAGCCACCACAGGACAGACCCCACAACCCCTCTGGCAGCCCCCTCCGGGTCCAAAAATGCATTTTTGTTCCCGGGTGGGAAGCCTGCACGCTCATAACGTTATTTAGCTGAACTAAGCCAATGGGTCAGACGTGAGCTGTGCGGGGACAGACTCTGCATCCCCCTCCCCGAGGAAGGTGGGCTCCAGGCAAGGGGATCCTGGGGGACTCAGGGTCCCACACTCCGGGGCTGACGGGTCGTTAGCTCACGGCTCATTATGGAGGAGCGGGTATTGCCAAGCTCCCAGCGACTGAAAAGAAGCCGTGCTGGAGCTGCACGTCCGTCCCTCGCACGGGGAGCACCAGGTGGGAGCATCTCTGGGAAGGTCGGGGAGAGGGAGATGCTCCCGGTGGCGCTGCCCAGGGGCACCCCAGGGAGAGGCACCGGCAGACAGCTATTAGTGGAGAGGAAACTGGTCATTAATAACCCAGAAAGGGGCTACAGAGGAACGTAACTGCTTGTGGGAAAAGCACAATCCAGAGAAGCTTGTGTCAGAAGGAGCTGGCCCGGTCGGGTCACGCTGTGCTCCAGCCCATCGGCCCCACAGGGGACATTCATTCATGGTCCGAGACCTTCCTGGGAGCTGACGGCAGCAGCCCACGGTCCTGAACAGACCCACAGTGTGACTCATGGGGGGAATTTTGGTATTTTCCTGAGGTTTAGGGCTCCCAGAGGAACCGCTACAGCAACAGCAGCAGTACCCTGGCCCCTGCGGCCGTGTGCCGGGAGGAAGGACCGGCCGGCCACGCACTGCTCCAGCACGGCTGCTGGAGATGCTGCAAACGGGGCAGCCCAGCTCCTGATAAAAAACCTCTCCAGTTCTCATCTCTTCAGTTGCTCAGTGAAGGGAAACCTTATTTCCAGGGCCAGGCTGTCCTTCAGTTTGTTTTACTTAAGCATGAACAATACCCAAGTCTCCAGTAAAATCCCACCAGCTCCTTACAGTGTATTACATGAATTTATATAAATATTAACAACATTAATACACTTTCAGGCTGCAAAGACTGATGGATATAATAGGTAGGGAAGGGGATTTTCTTAACAGCCCCCATGGTGGCACCCAGACACTGCCGCCTTCCCCCTGGAATGGTTCAGGCTCCAGATGAGCCGATTTCTCCTGGGACAGATCAACCAGCGTGTGGATCTTGCTGGCGAAGGGTGCCTGAAAAGAAAATAGTCCCAGAGTTCATGAGGTCTGTGAGAAGAGTGGGAGGCCGGACCTGCACATGCTGTGTCATTAGTGGCTTTTGCTGCTAATTGGGCGCGGGCTGCCAACCTGGACTTATTCCAGTGGAAAAAGGAATCTCTCCCTTCCTTTTTTCCCTGACAGGTCAAAGGTTGGACACCTTTAAAGCCTGTACAACTACTCACGGCTTTCGACATTGCTGCACTCACAAGCCCTGCCATGGTGTGATCCTGCAGTTCGCTAAGAGGCAGAGCAAACCCTCCATCGTTACGACAGGCCTGGCCCAACGAGCCCTGGTCCCACCGCTTGGTCTCCTCCCGCTGTGAAGTTCTGGCTTAAAAAATTCCCAGAGCAAAAGAGTTCATGGGTCCTGATCCTGCTCCACCTCTGTGCTGCCGGACCCAGCCCAGGCCAAGCCTCTGCTGAGATGCTTCGTCTTTGTTAATGGCATATTGGGCAACTTTCCATTTTTTAATCAATGTCCCTGACTTCTCCTGGAAATTGGGAGATGTGGTTTCAACAGCCAACTTGTCCTAGGGTTTACTGAGCAAAACCCTACTTGATAAAATTCTTCCAGGCCAGCAGCCCCTACACGTTTCCCATTATTTGCCATGGAGAGAGGGTGGAATCAAAAATCACGCCTCTAGAAACAGATAATGCAAACAGGGCGATGGGGAGGAGAAACACCCGTCATTCTGAACAGGCTGCTGCAGAAGTAAGTTGCCCTATTTTAATGCAGGTGATAAACAAGAGATCCCACCTTTCAAAACCTCATCAAACTCCATGCAATAATGAGCAAATATTGCAAACTTCCACCATTTGCTCTGGAGACCTTGCAGCGTTGTTTATCTGCAGACGGGGCTCCCGAGTGCAGATGCCGGCAGAGAGCCCCAGCTCGGCCCCGCAGGGCTGGGACGTGCTGCCACTGGGTCTGGGTGTGCGGCTCCCACCCCAGCACACGGCGTGGCTACGGCTGCATTTCCCTCCCCAGCAGCACCTGAGAAGCTTGTGGGGACGTGAGCAGCGGGACTCTGCAAGTGCAGGTCCCTGCAGAGCTGGGGACTGTCCTCTGCAAGGTGCTGCAAGCACTGATGGGCGCAGGTGGCTGGCGGGAGCCATCCCACGGGACGCGGAGGGGACACAGCAGAGCCCTGTCTGGCAAGCGGGGAGATCAAACCCCTGCGGAGCTGCCAGCTCACGGGGAAGCCCGTCCTTCAGCCCGAGCATCCTGCTACAGACACAGGAGCCGCCAGGAAAACAGCCGCTGACGGGGCTCTGCTGCGCTGTGGGAATCAGCCTCGCTGTCCGTGTTTTTTTATTTGCAGTGCTGGAGATACGAAAGCCAGGGTGTTGTGGGAAACAGGAAGACCTTATCTCCCATCCCAAGCTGCTTCTCCTGCCACAGCCTCAGTTTTTTTTCCCTGGTCCCCGATGCTGGATGATCTTGGTCTGCAGAGAGGGCTCCATACTGCTGCTCCCTGCCCCAGCCTCTGCGCAGCCCTTCAGGAAGCACTCCAAGCCCCCGAGTGCCCGAATCATGCCATGAGATTTAATTTATCGCCAGGATAAACCCACGGGCACGTCCCCAGGATCCTCCAGAAGCACAGCAGACACCCCAGTCTGCTGGCAGGAGCTCTCTGCCCAGGTCAGCCCACAGCCCTGCAGGTACCAGAGACAAGTTCAGGTAACAGCTGTCCCAAAACAAGAGATTGTGGAGCAGCCAACTCATGGGTAGGTAAGGACCACACTACATGTCAAAGAATTAGGACCACAAATATTGAAACCAGACAAAAAGGACTAATGTCTCATGAGATGCAAGTTCACTTCTGAAAACCAGCTACCAAAAGGGATGGCTGTGAAATCTGCAGCACCTCCGCAGATCGAGGCTTCGGAGTACGAGGCTTCGCCCATCCTTCCAGTCCCCTACACAAGCCTAGCAATGTGGATGCTACTGTTGGATTTCCAATAAAAGCACAACTATTGACTTCCTTCACTTTTGTGGCTGCTGAGCACTTCATCTAATAGCTGCAGCACGAGCTGGACATCGATTGCATTGGACAGTTTAACAGAGAACATACTGGGGTTCCAGTGGTAGAGCCAAGACTCTCACAAACCAAGACCAAAAGTCAGACCCTGAATCTCTACCCAGACCCCGAATAAAGCCGAATTTCATCTAATTCTCGATGGTCCCTGAACTGCAATTAACCCAGCTCGCTGTTACTCGTCACATTCATTATCTGCCCCGTGGAAGTGTCAGGAGCCCGGGGGGAGGTTCGGGACATCAGTGCACCAGGCTCTGTACGAACAACAGGGAGAAAGAAGAGTTCAGGCACCTGAGTCCATCTCACGTGGATGCCTCCACGCTGGTTGCAGGTACCCAAGCTCAGGTGCTATGACCACGGAGCTCAACCCTGGCTCAAACTCTACGCAGAAAGCGGGATGAGCTGAGCTGGAGCCCCAGGGCACCGCCTGCTCAGGGATATTTGCTGACCCTGCAGCCACGAGGCTGCGACACTCCTGCCCAGCAGTGAAAGCCATCCTCTTTGCTAAAGCCCCAGGGGACCAAAAGTGCTTTAAAAATGCCGATTTTGGGCTCCTTGTTTTGGATAGCCTCACGTGGAAGCTGTGCTGGAATTCCCCCAAAGCCGAGCCCTGGATGTCCCACCCTGGTGACGCTGGTGCCGAGCCCGATGGCAGGGATGCCCGT
>NW_010139159.1:0-15034 GCF_000699245.1 Pterocles gutturalis | reverse complement strand
TCTCTCCCCTATCCTCGGGTGGGGGGGGACAGGATTGGGTGAGTGGGTGTGTGTGAGCTGGCCCCCAGCCAAGGGCAAACCCATCATAGACATTCATGAAGCTGCAGTAAGTCCTTTAGGTTTTATGCATTTCTCTGCAGAGAGAAGGTGTTTGTCCCTAATGTCCTGGAGAAAATCTTTTGAAAAAGGCTTATTTTGTGCAAATGAAATCCCTACAAGGTGCTAAAATTTTTAAAACTTAGTGGGCTAGATAATTAACATTTTGCCTCATTTGCGCCTCAGAACCTTCCATTTCCATGTCTTGCAGTAAGCATCTTTCTGAAAATGTCAGGCACTGCATAATGGAAGAGTGTTCTAATTTCAGTTCCCTATTAGTAAAACATCTTAATAAAAATAGGTTGCTTCCTGCTATATTTAATTTAGCTGTTGAGTGCAATGCTAATGTATTCTCATGTACAAAATGCTTAGAAAATACAGAAGCATTCCTATTCTGCACAGGCAAATTTAGAATTAACAGAAGATGTTTTATGGGTTTCTCTTCATGATTTGTATCCAAAATGCCACATAAAACATGAGGACAGCAAATAGGTCTGGTATTGGGCAGCCACAGCTCTGCAGTTAGCTACTGAATTTAGCTGTTTGTGTGGGCTGTTTACACCAATGCTGCTGGCTGGGAGGAGGGCAGAGTGCGACCCCCTTAATCCAGCTGTGAGGCCAGGGCTGAACCCCAGTGCATGGAGAAGGGATACCCTAATCCTTGCCCTCCTACAGCTTGTACTGCTCGCCGGCAGGCCTGTGTGACTGGCTGAGCCCTGCAAGATGGGAGAGATGGAAGAGGAAATGGAAGAATAATGGACATAGCCAGTACTTCCTGTGGGGACCGTTCTGGCACAAACTTGCTCCAAGGCTCATCGTTCCTCCTGTGTTTCCCTCCTGCTGACTTTGAACTCCCACCTGTGTCTCTTGTGAAGTGCATATCTGTGCTCTCTCATCCCAGAACCCCAAACAGTGCTGCTGTTTTCAATGGGGTAGACCTAGTTTTGCTGAGGAATCTGGTCAGCAGCACACTATAGCTTGCCAATGAAGCTGAGAAAACATCTGCGTAAGGGCAGAGTCATACTGCTTTTAGGGGCTAGAGGAACAAGAGTGTTTTCTGGCTTAGGGAGGAAATGCCTAGGGACGTGTATTTTCCCACTGTCACTTTCACTCTGTTTCTCTCTTGTAGCACAATGCCCTATTTTTTGGTGACAGAACTGATATTTATAAGGGTAGGAGACAGGCAATGGGAGACGGAAGACAAAGTAAGCAAAGGCAACAGCTTCTCATGCTGACAAAATGTCTGGGTATCTTATGCTACTCCTAACCTTCCACTTTACTCCACTCTCCCAGCAAAGTGGATCAGTGCTGCTAAGAAGCAGACAAGGGCATGGAGGGCTGTGGCGTGTGGTATTGGGCTTACTTGTCACTCCATGGATGATGCCGGTGCAAGTACAGTCACCACTGAAAACTTTAATAAACTGTTTTGTTCTAATCCTTGGAATAGAGAAGTTTGCTTTAGGCCCTGTTGTGGAGAATCTTTGAGCCTCATTGTGGTAGGGTGCCACTGGAGGTGTCCATTGGAGGCTGAGTTATTCACTGTTATAATCCCTACTCAGCTTTTCTTTTTGCTGTGGTATCCCGTTCCAATCTAGCTAGTTATCAGTATTCTGAGATTTGCTTACAAAGTGACAATCATAGAATCATAGAATCATTAAGGTTGGAAAAGACCTCAAGGACCATCAAGTTCAACTGTCAGCCCAACACCACCTAACCCACTAAACCATGTCCCTAAGCACCACATCTGCACAGAAGTAATTTAAATATTTTTGAATACATTGTTAATATTAAACAGCTGGGCTCAGAGGGTGGTGATCAATGGCATGAAGTCTAGTTGGGGACCAGTAACTAGCAGTGTGCCCCAGAGGTCAATATTGGGTCCAGTCCTTTTCAACATCTTCATTAAAGATCTGGATGATTGGGCAGAGTTTACCCTCAGCAAGTCTGCAGATTACACAAAACTGAGAGGAGTGGCTGATACACCAGGGGGTCATGCTGCCATCCAGAGGGACCTCAGCAGGCTGGAGAAATGGTCTGACAGGAACCTCATGAAGTTCAACAAGGGGAAGTGCAAAGTCCTGCACCTGGGGAGGAAAAACCCCAGGCCACATACATGCTGGGGGCTGACCAGCTGGAAAGAAGCTTTGCAGAAAAGGACCTGGGCCTGGTGGACACCAAGTTGAACATGGGCCACCAACACATCCTTGCGACAAAGAAAGCTAATTGTATCCTGGGCTGCATTAGGATTGCTGCCAGCAGGTCAAGGGAGGCAGTTGTTCCCCTCTGCTCAGCACTGGTGAGGCCACCCACTGGAGCACTGGGTCCAGTTTTGGTCTCCCTGGTACTGGAGAGACATAGACATACTTAAGAGAGTTCAGCAGAGGGGCACTAAGATGATGAAGGCACTGGAGCATCTCCCTCAAATAAGGAGAGGCTGAGAGAGCTGGGACTGTTCACCCTGGAGAAAAGACTCAGGGGGGATCTTATCAATGAGCACAAAAATGACCTGAAGAGAGGTTGTAAAGAAGGCAGAGCTAGGCTCTTTTCAGTGATACCCAGTAACAGGACAAGAGGCAATGGGTGCAAACTGTAACACAGGAGGTTCCTCCTGAATATCAGGAAACACTTTTCCACTGTGAGGGTGACCAAGCACTGGCACAGGTTGCACTGGGAGGTTTTGTAGGCTACCTCCTTGGAGATATTCAAAAGCTGTCTGGACACGGTCCTGGCTCTAGGTGACGCTGCTTGAGCAGGGGGGGTTATACCTCCAGAAGTCCCTTCCAACCTCAAACCTTCTGTGATTCTATGACTAAAGTACAATTTTACAATTGGCAAGTCATTTCCAGTTTATGGTATTTGAATATGCAGCAACCTTTAATTTATTGAGAACAGCAAAAGAAGGGTAACTGGTTGGTACGAATGGACTTCTAATGGCAACGTGAAATGTGCAGCTTGGAGCAGCAGTGTGGACGCATCCCTATGTGATGAACATTAGAGATAAAAGCCCTTTTTTATCTTCGGCCAAAAGAGGGGGGTTTTTGTCTTAAGTAGCAGCTGCATTTCTCAGGAGAAACTCGTCATCCATCTCCCTTACTTCACAGCATTGTCCTTTACAGAAATGTGGGAGCTCTCCCAGATGAGTGCAGTGGAAAGTAGGCCTACGCCCTTCCCAAGATATCAGTCTTTGATGAAGTCATACAGGCTTGTTGCATGGGAAGTAGGGGCTGAGCTTTCAGCTCCTAACATTTCCTGTTCATCTGCAACATGCCTTAGGAGCATGTCCTGTCTCCTCTTTTGCCATGTATAGCACTAACAGGACACTGAAAACTCTGTTCAGGCCTTCAACTTCCCTTTAATAGAATTGTTGTTGGGTTTACATTGAGCCTCAAACCTTTCTTCACGTCTGATAAGAAGACTCTCTGAAGACTCTTTTATCATCTAAAAACAAAATTTCTGTTGTGCTTCTCTGCATCGGCATTGAATACAAACCCATAGACTATAGCTTTAGACTAATTAAGTCTCTCTAATGAGTTCCCTTCCTGTTATTGCAGAGCATGGAAAAATTGGCAGAAATATATACATTTGATTTTGAAAATAGTAAATTAATCACAAGGACAGAAGCATGCTTACATTAAGGGATGATAATAGTAATTTAACGTAGAAACCTCTGGTTTAGCCTTACTGGAACACAGGCTAGCCTCTTAAAAGCTGCCTTTATTTGTTTGTGACTGGAATTCAGAGTAGAACTCAAAAAACAGAAAGACTTTACTCAAACAATTTATTTTGGGCTGGGCTCTATGTTGCCAAATTTCCGAACAAAGGGAATCTTTGTCTCAAAGTTTATAAACTCCCGGAAGTGAATTTTATAATACAAAGCCTGTCAAATGCTTAACTATCATCACTGTTGCAACACTATATATTTTAGTTAGATGTTTGTCGTGGCATAGCTTTAATGAAAGCACAGTGCTGTTTACAATCACAGACCTCTGTGTTTAGTCATATGAGATGAAGTGATGTAAGTACACACATACACACAGTTTTGTTGGGGTTTTTTGGTGTCAGACATATAATAACATACTTGTACAGTACTCAGAAGACTGCTAATAAAACAGACAGAGCACACTGAATAATTAAAAAAACATTTTATATGCAGTACATTTTTGTCATGTCATATTTAAAGGTATTTCTTGGCTTCAAAAGCGCTTGGATTTGCCAGTTCTTACCTTCAAGGTTTACATTATGATTACAATTGCTGCATTGCAACCTAATACGAGAGGCCATTTTAATGCCTCATGATCTCATATTCTTCATTTCTGATTAAGACTTTCTGGCCTTGTTACATGGAAAAATATACCTTTTTAAAATTTTTATTTCCCGTGATGAGTATATCAATACTTTGGCATATTCAGTCACAGATTTTTACTGATAACTGAATAAATGAGACTTGGGGGTTGCTCCATTTAAAGTGGTTGGAGCAAATTCACAAATCAAAGGAGACAGAGCTGGCCTTTTATGACTTGAACAGGCTGGGTTTTCTTCACAACTCTTACATAGGTTTCCACAGATCCTTTATATATTTCACAGAGATATTTCAAAGGAAAAAGTTTTCTATCTTTCCTTAGTGTAGTATGAGAGCTGAGCTAAAAGGACACGGGTATTTTATTTCAGATTTGTATGCTCTGCTTTAATCCACTGCCCTTTAAAGTATAATCTATGATAGAAGGTTACCAGATTGTCTCCTGCTTTCATTGCAGTGTACACTACCCTTTTTTTTTTTTTTTTAATAAAGTACATGTTTCATTTTAACACCATTTATGAGCATTGTAATTTTTTTAGGGCTGAATCCTGAAAGATGCTGAGGACCAATATTTCCCATATTTTTCAGTGAACATAAGTGTCTTCTCTGACATTCTCAGGAGTCTGATCATTATAGTGGTATATAGCAGATGGACATGACAGAGGGTGAGCTTTGGCAGCACCGTAAGGCAGATATCAGCTTTACTATGACTGTCTCCAAGGGAGAGACAAGCACTCCAGCAGAACTTCAAGCTGCTACTTGCAGTTTATTTTGGGGGTCCTTTTGTTAGGTACCTGTTACTGTGGTATTTCTAACAGTGACAGGTAAACAATCGCTTGCTCAAAATACTACTGTTGTCTTATTTGAATATTTGTGAAGTATTATGTATTTATATAGTTCACTTGAGTGTTTCTACTTTTTTCAGTTAAGCTGAATTACTGTTGTTAGTTTATCAATATTGATAGTGTACAGTACTAAGAAAGTCTAAAAGAATTTGTATGGAGGCCATTATGTTGATTTTGTAATAAATATAATGGTTATTTCTGATAGAAGTAAATGAAGAAGCAGTATATTTTATATCGAATTTGTCACAGACTTTGAAGAAGTAGGAAATTCTAATGCAAAATAATTTTGGAATGAGACTGCAAAATTTTAAAGACCGAAAGTTAAAAGTTATTGTCATATCATGGATTTCTTTGTGGATAAAAGAAATGTGAGATCTTTTTCTATTCACCTTTTTTTCTGAAATATCATTAGAGACATTAATTTCAAATACATAAAACTAATTGTACATGTATTCTGTCTTTATGCATGAAAACTCCAGTCCTTCCACAAAAGCTGTGTTTAAGATATGAATCAGAATCTGTGTGTATTTTCAGAAAGGCATAAATTTAAACAACTCAAGTCTCTTTTCTAGGAACAATTCATAAGGTGAGATGAGAGCTGATGGAACTTCATTCAAAAATAATTCACAGCAACTCCTACAGAATCTAGGAACTGTGTAGGAAAGGTTCATGTGAGCTCTCTTGGGAATGTCACAGGCATAATTTCAGTTTTTCCAAGTTAAAGGCTTTTGGTTAATTTCTGTCCATCACTGACTACCATCAAGAAAAACAGAAATTATAAGACTTTTTCAAATGTAAAAATTGATCATTTTTAATGTTTCTGGTTCAGATGTATTGCCCAGTTAACCTGAAACAGCTTTGGTAGCCTACATGCAAAGGACAACATTTATACAAAACCTAAGAGGATGCAAAAATTGGGCAGATAGTGGAAAAATGAGTAATGACTACTCATTTTCTGTTACAACAGTAGGTTTCATTTGAACAACTAGTAGGGAATAAATTGCTATTTAATTTATTTCTTTTTTTCATCACTTTTTAGGTCTAACTGTGCTGAAAATATCCGTAAACACATCTTGCATACAGGAAAGCATGAAGGAGTAAATATGTATAACTGTCCTAAATGTGACTATGGAACAAATATCCCTGTGGAATTTCGTAACCACTTGAAAGAACTACACCCAGACATTGAAAATCCTGATCTGGCATACTTGCATGCTGGTAAGGTCATTCTTCCCTTTGCTTACAAATTTTTCTCTTTTCTATATCAGCGTGTTTAAATGATTGCAAGAAAGCTAGCTGTTATGTTATTATCATTTATTCTGAAGAACATGATTTTAAAATGGGCTTAGTCCTCTTCAAGTTTTCACAAGGGGTGAAGGTTATGTGTTAAGCACTGAAATCCATTCATGTTTCATGAGCAAAGCTTGCAGTTCAATACTTAAACATCAGAAGTGTGTGCTATTTAGATGCCTCATTATGAAATCTAGTTGAACTTTTATAGAAAATATTTTTTTAACATTTGTATTAAGTCCCTTTGACAACCCTATTCCCCCAAGAACAGAAAAATAAAATTCCTTAGGAAATACAGTGGCAAATTAATGTACTGCTTTAAAACTTCTTAGATTTCATTACAAGAAAGCAGACAGGGTTCAACATTAAAAGATACAACAGCAGACATCAGTAAATAACTTACATGTGTGTTTTGAGGCTTTAGGTTGGAGAGCACACACATGGAAGTCACTGGAGGAATGCAAAACAAAAACATTGCTTTGGAAACAGGAATTAAAAGAAAAAAGTTGGGGTGTTTCCTGTTCTGGAACAAGATTTTTTTTTATTTTTTTTAAGATTCTACAGTTCAGAATAGAAGGCAGAAGTTCAGTGTGAGCATCAAGTTAAGAGAAAAATAGGAGTTAATTGGCAAGAGGTTAGGAGAAATAATACAAAATGTTTCTGGAGCTTGAATGAAATGTGCTCTTCACTCAGAAGAGGCAGATAACTTAGACATCACTGGGCAGGAAGACAAGTCAGAGCAGTGGGAAAAAAGAACAGATGACAAGAAGATGGAGTTTGGGGAATCCAGAAGAGGAAGAAGCTATGTGGGCCAAATTCTCCCTAAAATACAAGTTAACCTTCCACTGAAGTTCTGCTATTAGTACTGCTGTGTCAGATTTGAATCTTCATCAGTAAGGAATTGATCTCATAATTTTTGAGACCCTTGTACCTGTGAAAAACCATGACCTAGAGAGCTTTCATTTAACTCTGCACAGTGTGTACACTGAAGTTATTTTAAAAACTCTCAGTCTTCTCAAAATGACTGTTTGCATTCCTGACTAGAGGCAGTGTATTATTTGTACCATATATTTCTATTTGCCAAGTATTCCACTTCATTTTGGAACCAATCATCATGTCATGTCAGCATATGGTGGATAATATCTGGATGTGCAAACAAAATGCCACTTGGCAGAATACCAATTTCAAAATAGGTCAGAAAACTGATCACATTTCACCATAGTTCTTACTAAAGTGAATAAATATTCAACTCAAAGCTTAAATCCAGACACTGTTGGATTTTTACTACAATAATCCCATTTAATAATAATATAAATTTAACTGCTTTCAATAGACAGATATACAGACATAACACAGATAGATATAACACTGGTAGAATCACTAACATTTTTCCAAAATTACAAAATCTGTGTGTTTTCATATTACTTGTTCAAGACTGTATCTAGGTGAAATAATTGCTCATTGCAGCATGCTGTGGTTAAAACTTCAACTTGCTTGTCTTGGCAACAGAGGAAAACTGTCATCAATGTATTGTATACTAATGATATCTGTTTTCTATACATTAATTCTTATACTGTGGAAATCTGTTTGCACTAAGCAGGGTACTGTACAAACATACTAATACTAGCAAGAACTGATTGTCACCTAGTTGTTGCCAGGCTAGGCTAGAATTGGTATACGACAAAAGTGTTGAAATATTGTTTGCATAATCCCTTCGCTACAGGAGCGTTACTGTATTTCCCTTTCAGGATGAAACACTGTTAAAGCGGGACCTAGGTGCTAATTGTGCATTCACATCAGAGTTAAATTAAAGGGGTTTTCATTTCTTCTTCTCAATCCATTTCTGACAGCTGGACATCTGAGAGTTAAAGGTTTTAGAGAAGATTTTTAGAGGAATGAGGGAATAAACTCCTGTGCCCTGGCTAACATCCCTTATCAAAATAAGATTTGTTCTGTGTCTGGTTCACAGTTACTGATTACTTATTGGTCATTGGCTGCACCCACAGAGAATCCACAACACAGCATAGGACAGTTTAGGATGATAGGAGTATGAACGTGTCATACAAGATCAGTTTTTTAACTTTAACATATCTGTCTGTCTTTTGTGTTCTAATATTGCTTTGTGATGGGAAAGCCAGCCCCTTTGCTGCTTTGAGCAGAATAGAAATAGAATAAGTCTCAGCACTGGCAAAGAGACAGATGCCAACTCCAGCCACTTCCCAGGACCAGTCAGAAACTCCTTCACTGCATACCACCAAGAATGGAACTGTGGGGTACTTTTAGGATGAGCCTGGGAGTAAAAATCAAGTCTGTTTCTCATCTGTGAAATTAAGATTATCAGTTGGATTTCTAATTAAAAGTTAATGCTCTTTGTAACGTAATGCTCTAATACTAACTTCTCTTTAGTTTTCTTTGGCAACTACTATACAGCTTTATGGGGCAAGTGGCAGTAAGGAGCTTGAAGAAGCTGCATTTCTAAGGGAGAGGCTGTGGAAGGTGGAAGACAGAACAAGTTAGCTTCTACATGAGTAAGGATGATACTGCAATTGATAGATCATAGCACTGTATCTTTGCAATCCTCTATAATGCGAGGAATTAATATATGGAAATGCCACAAAACCAGGTCTTCAGACTTTCTTTCCCCTTTTTGCCATAGGCCCTGTCATAGAGGGAGATATTTAACTCTACAGCTATATTCCTTATAAACCTGATGAAGTACCATTATATATTTTAAAACAATAAGTCTATAAAATACTTTTGTCTTTAACTTTTAAAATGTACTGCATTTGAACTACAGGCATTTAATTAACACAAACCAACAAAGACATACATGCACCTTCACATAAAGTTGTGGATTGAATATGCTAGATTAGACTTCAAATATCAATTTATGCATTTAACCTCTAATTTTTATGCAAGTCATCAAATCTGTGTTTGAAATGTCATTTTGTTTTGTTCTGCAAGAGCTTTATGCCTGTTTCTTGATATTCTCTGACCCATTTTCTCAAGGTCTGTGTTGAAATTGAAATTTTGTTTAAAAAAAAAAAAGCCAAAAATCCAGTGATTGTTGATTATCCACAATATTAATTTATTTTCTTTAAAAAAAATATTTAAGACACTGATGAATGTTATGGCTCTTCTAGAACAGAAGTGGGTTTACTAGCAAACTCGGGAATCTTGCAGTTAATGTTTTAGTCATGGAAATCTGGTTCCAAGGGAAGCTATTCATATTATTCTTGATACCAATGCACAGATCTGAAAATTTGTCATTACAAATGGAAAATTAATACAGTGAGTGAGTGAATTGTCATATCATGCTGATGACTATCATTTGGGTGATTTTTTTAAAAAATTAGATTATTTGGTAAAGAAAATTCTTCTGAGTTGCTCACTGTGGACTTGTCTGTATCGCAAGTCTCAAAGTAAGCTGAAGAAATCTTTGGATTGATTCCTGTATACATTACATTTCCAAGAGTCTTGGATTTTTTTTTTCTTCCAGCTGATTCCACATCTCAATACTGAGCTGAACTGAGTCTGAATACTTTGACAAATGGGACAGAGGACGGGCCCATACCTGTAAGGAGAACTTGAAAGGGATCAGTAGTCCAGGTTTTTTTCTCAGTGCTTTGTCTGCTTTTGAGCAGCACGACTTGGTAGTGATAATTTCAGTTTGAACTGAACATTTAGGAGCTCTTGTCTTATAAACATTATGATACAGTCATGCTGCATTATTTATATCCAAAGAGCATAGTATCTGTGGCTTGACATCTCCATTATTCCAATAACTGCAAAGACTATGGCACCTCACTGTGTGCGTCGTAGTCTTCCGTGGATACTAAACTGGCCATAAGGCAAAAATTTCTTCAGAGAGGAGAGGAGCAGTTTGCTCATTGTTGTTTTCATTATCACGTTGAAAGTTATGGAATGATACTGCTTTTTTCTGTGTTATTATTTCTGTGCTGCACTGTTAAAAGTGAAGATGATCTCCAAGAATGAACACTACTCTAGGAAATCAGAATAACCCAGTTTTTCACTGAGCAACTGGTAGAGTGGGCTTGCTTCTCTGTCTGAGTTTCCCCTTGTGCAAAATAGATGCAATGCCTACATTGTTCAAGTCACAAAGCTTTTGGTTGAAAATGCCTTCACAACAGTCAACTACGTGATTAGGGAACTTCTTAAGACATTAACAGAAAATTTGAGACGTTTTACTTAATTTAGAATTAGCAGTCATAAGAGGTCTTTCTTGGAAGCCTTTTCTTTTAAAAAAATCAAGGAAGGCAGATCAATTCATTATACTCTTGGGTGAGTCTGTTTTTTCTTTGGAAGTGATACTATGCTTATGAAGCACTGAAGTTATCCAGCGTGCTCTGAGAGAGCCTGGCATCCTGGGGCCCTGCAAGTAGGAGTGGAGGATTGCTTACTCTTACGGCTCCTGACAGAACTAAAAATGTGAGCTGCTTCCTCTCACTGTGCAGACATGTTTTAGGGAATGCTAGGAAGAGTACAGCTCTGTGTGCCTGTGCCTCCATTAAAATTATAGGTGCCTCTGGGGCTGGGCATCCACAGAACAAAGATCGTGACGATCGTGTTTTGGCAGTTGGCTGCCTACATGGTGATTGAATGCTTAGTACTCATGAAGAGTTACATAATTCATGACCAAAATGATAGATAGGTACTTGATTATAGCGTATGAGTTGCTTCACAGGGAGAAAATATCAGACATGAGCTACTCTTTATCTAGCTGAGAAAAGCCTAAGAAAAATCAGTTACTGAAAGCGCAGTCAGACAAATTGAAATGAGAAACAAGGTGCACACACTTAAATATGAGGTCGATTGAGCTCTGGGAGCAACTATCAGAAGAAATTGTCCCTGTTCCGTTCCTTGAGCCTTGAGAAGACCGAATGTCTTTCTTAGAAGATAGGTTTTTGGAGGGCCCAAGGTTGCTAGATTCACTGCAAAACTAATTAAGTGTAATTTAAGGGGATTTGATATACCTGAAGTCAGACTGTTGTCTAATAATCCTTTCTGCTCTTACATCTTAAAAGAAGGTTAATCTACAGCCTGTTGGTAAGGGTTGTGTTTGTGAATCTAAAGTGCGTAACTGTTGTGATAGCAAAGGGATAGCTGGGGAGAGACGTTAAGTCCTCCAAAGTGTTCTTTCTCATAGAGATTACATTCCTTATCTTCCGTGCTAAATTTTTACTCAATTTGAGGCTGAAGTACATATGCCTGAGCAGAGACACATTTACCTAACATAAGTTTTTCTGTTATGTCATTCAATCCTTAATAAAATACACTGAAACATTTATTTATGTAAGGAGTCTGAAGAATCCTTACGAAATTCTGCTCTTTTAGTTGGCAGTTCCCTTACTGTGTTATTGGCTTCTGAGATATGAAATCAATAAAAAGACAGTTCAATTAACCATCTGTTCACTAAGCCAGGCCTATATCCTGCCCTTTTTTTTAGATTAGGGGAACAGAGTTAGGGCATGTTCTGGTTATTTCCAGAGAGCAGGGAAAATGAGAAAAGTTTACCACAAGCTCTCTTTATTGCATGTTTGAACAATATTTTTGCAGACTTCTTTAAGTGCACTTTTCGAAAGATTGTGCTCTCCACACATTTCTCTTTCAGTTTCTTTAGCTTTTGAGAAACAAGGCTGTACTAGCAACCTGCAACATGATTACATCATCAGCAAGGGACAAAATTGTGATCCTATCAGTTGTAACAGTTGCAATATTCATGAACGGAATTCTCAAAGTTCAAATAGTTAATCCCAAATAAAATTGTGATCTTTATCCCACTTGACAGCTACATTTGTCAAATTATTAAGACAAAAAAATTGATTGCTAAAAGTTATGGTGTGATCTATTATGTGATTTTATCAAGGTGTAACTGTATTACCAAGTGGAAACTGCAGACTTATTCAGAATTTGAATTGGACACACATACCCTGATAATATAGCAATTATACTAGTATCCTAGTGCTCTTCTACTTTTAATTTTCTTTTTTTTTGTCCTTTCTTTTGCATCTTTTGACTCTTTAGTAGAAAATATAAAGTTGAAAAAAATAGGAAAAATGAAATAATTAAACCCTATTTATTGATATTTCATCAAACTACCAAAATATAAAATCAGTGTATGATATTTATGAACAAAATAATGAAAATACAAGTCAGTTGAGTACCTGTGAAAACTTGTAATTCATACCTTAAGAAAAGCCTCTAAAGTATAGATGCACAAATTCGTTTGCAAGCATATTTAACTTTTTTCTTGGAATAGTTATGTTCTTGGTCTCTATCATTGTTGAAATAAAATACTTTAAATGCTGTAATTTGAAACAATATTAAAAATCTCTCATTGCCTGATATGGGCAAATCGGGTAGAAGCTTTCACAGTAGCAGAATATTACTTGGGTTTCTAGTCAGATAAAACATTATTTTTGATGGCTGGTATACTTAAAAAAAAAAAAAAAAGCAGCAGCAGCTCTGCTTCAAACAGGTTTGCTCTTGTCGTACCTATTAGTGCCAGTCTTTCAATAGCATGTCATGTTGATTGGCAGACACTCCCTTTCCCTCTTTTGTGGAGAATAATGATTTTAGTGTGTGCTTGAAATAAAAACCTAGTATAAATGATTTTCTGTTTGTAAAAGAGAAAGCTAGGTTCCTTATAACCTATGTAGATTACCTATTATTGTGTTTCAGGAAAAATTAATCTATATTTTAAAAAAACCTAAAGCCTAAGTCATTTGGTTATTTTTATAACTGTCTTCCTTTAGAAGGCTTTGTATGTCTAGCAGAGCTTCCATAGCCAGTATCTTTATCTGGGTGGTCATGACCATAGAGTTGGTTCTTTCCAGGTAGCAAGTAAAATAGAAAGAAAAAATTGAGGACATTAAAGTATTTTTTCTTCTTTTCTAGTATGTAGCTTTGCTGCTGCTGTTGAAGAGCTTAGGGATTCCTTTCATAGTCCCTTAGTTGCTTTTCCTGAAGTCAGCATATATTTCTGCTGAGTGACATGAAAGAAGGTGTTGAAATATTTTGGTGCAAATATTAGGTCATCTAATATGCAAAACCTACCCCTATTAATATTAGTTATATTCTATAAGTGGGTGGTATCCTCAGATAAGAGTGAAGGCCGTGAAATTTTACTAAAGAAAAGATGTTCAGAATATAGTTTTGAAGGAAAAGGAAAATATTTTCTAGACCAAAGTCTGGAACACCTCTTAATACCTCTGATCAATAGAAGCATAATGTCTGTCCTGTTGTGCACCATTTCTTCCATCAGATAGTTGGCGACAAGCTGCAGGACCATCACACAAGTGGTTTTCATATTGTGTATAGCACCGATGGCATTTGTCACAATCTTGCCTCCTGTTCACTGCCTTTCTGCCCACAGCCCACTGCTCTGGGGATTTCCTAGTCATCATTGTTCCTTTCTGAAGAACCATCCTAGCTTGTCACAGGGCAACTAATTTTTTGTGGGGTGGGCTTTTACTCCTGCGCAGCTTGAATCTTTTTGGCTGTGTCTAAACATTTAATGAGTCTTGGCACGTGCCTGCTTTCCTGTCTCTCTTCCCTGTGGCATCCTGGTTTCCAAGGAAGGGAATGATTTGGCTGACCTGGAAAGGGGCTGTGCCACACTGGCTGGTACAGAAACCCTCATCAGTTTTGAAATTTTTTTTGAGCCCTAATGCCCACCTTGTATCTGTCCTCAAAACACCCTCAGAGGGGTATCTGCTTTGCAAATTCTTTGCATTGTGTTGGTAGTCACATGCCGGATCTGTGCTGGTGTTCACAAAGAGTGTTGCCTCTGCAAGGATGTCAGGTTCACTGTTGAAAAGAAGGTAATCTTATTCCAAGCTATTATTTCATTACACTAATAGATGAAATATCCTATTTGGTGCTAAAAATAGGATATCCTAACATAAAACTTTTAAAGCAAGGCTGAAATATTAAAGTACAGAAGTAGAAGAAAGCCTTTAAGCCATCTAGAAAGACAAAAATACTTAATTCTGCTAGATAATATATATGCGTAATAGTATGTGGTAAATATAAATAATAAAAGGAAATATTAGTATTCAAATATCATCTTATTAGCATTCTGAGAAAACCACAAAAAAGCAGGTTATCAGGGTCATTAAGAAAACTTTTCAAACAAACAAAAGAGAAGAAATGAGCCCTACAGAAGGAATTAAAAAAAAGGTGTAGAGTGCATGGCAGTAATTCAGGATATTTTTATGTGGAGATTGTCCTATACTCTGAGCATTTAAATTACTTTCCTATTAGAAGAAGCTCTTTAAGAGTAGAACTCTTAGTGTATCATCTAAGGAAGTTATGCTGGAGTCCTAAGAAATATAAAGCTCTTAATTTTTTTTAAATTAAATTAAATGTAAAGTGTAAGAAGCAACTTGAAGAAGAATATGAAAATGTTGACTTAAAAGTGTTGTGGCTTTTTAATATATATAAAAATAAAGCATAAAAAATTATGTCTCATATAATTTGTGAT